>NC_044927.1:5864800-6022634 GCF_003576645.1 Ipomoea triloba | reverse complement strand
TTTTTTTTTTTTTTTTTTTTACCAATGACCTTGTGGTCTAGTGGCACCCGGTTGCACCCCCCATATGGAAAGGGGTGTGTTTGAGTCTCAGTGAAGGCGATGACAACTGATTGAGAGTAAGGTTATTTGGACAGGGAAAGGCATTTTGCACGATCTCACCCGGCGGAGTGAAAAAGTTATTGAGAAGAAGGTTCTTTGGACAAGGAAAGACATTTTGCATGATCTCACCCGGCGGAGTGAAAAAATTTTTGAGAAGAAGGTTCTTTGGACAAGGAAAGGCATTTTGTGGCTTGAAAAATTTGAGAACAATTGTGGAAGTTAGTTTTTCTTTCTTTTGGTCTTATTTCATGTTAGTTGATTAGTTTTTCTCTTGCATTCTAGATAGGTAGTCTCTTGTGAAACTCTTAGATTGTTGTCTCTTTTAGTTTTTGTTGTAGATAAATGTGGATCTAGTAAAGGGAAATTTTGATAGGTGCCAAACATATCTATGAAATAGGGTCTATTTGGGGTTATATTGTGTCGTGTTGATACCCTTTTTTGTGAGTGATCGTTGATCTATGTGCTCTAATGTGCTAAACTCTGCAAAGCTCTATCATGTGGTACACTTTGGGCGATTTTTTTAGGATTAAGCAAGAAGACAAAGGTTCAAGATGGCTTTCAAACAAGGATCCACGTTGGTGTCCACGAGCGTTGAACTGCACAAGGATTGGAAGCATACCGCACCTCACGTTAGCGTTGAATAAGTGAGATGTCCACGAGCGGATCCACACGTGGAACGGCTCGTGGACAATCCACTTAAGTTGAAGTGCGCGGGAGTATAAAGGGAGGATGGATGGCTGAATTTTAGGAGATTTTTCACTTTTGTTTTGAGTTTAGACTTGTTGTAGAGGGCTCTTAGAGAGAGAAAGTAGGGAGAAGTGTGGAGGAAGACAAGTTGTAGAAGATCTTGGGAGCAATTGATGATCTAAGCTTTGTTTGTAATTCCAATTGGTAACATTTCAATTATTGCAATCGAATTTTCTATTTTGCATTTCAATTCTATTTTGTTCAATTGAATTCTGCTGCTTTGCAATTGAAATTAGGTTTAAGCAAATCATGAATTCTAGTGGCTAGATAGATAAGGATTGGATTGGTAACTCCCTAAGACTTGGACTATAGCTTTGAATTGTTGAAATTGTGATTGAATTGATGTTTATGGCTACCTTTGTTGTATGCATTGTTGTGGTTGATCTTGATCCATTGGAGGCCTAAATGTATCAAGAGTGTAGGTTGTAGGCCTGGCGAGATATCGCAAGAGTGTAATAGCCTAGGTGTGTGCAACTCCCGCCCTTAATCCGGGAGGATGAGGTCCGGATGAGGTAGGTAGACAAGGTGTTCGACGAAATGTCCCAACTGAATGAGGAAATGGGAGTCCGAGCGTGACGCCGCTCGGTGTTGTTCCTTTAGCCCCCTTAGGTGTCCTAAATGTCAATTCAATCCAACCGGTGGATAATGAGTGCAAGGACCGGGGAGATGTCAATCCAATTCGTTCTTTTTCTTTATTGATCCTTGAATTTGGTTTCACTTCGTACTTGCTTTACTCATGAACTCTTTTTTATTTGCTTCCAATTGCCATAGCATTAGTAAGTAAATTGCCAACTCTCTCCAATTTGCCATTCTCACGAGAATGACACTCGGGGAACTTATTCCTCGTTTACACTTTCCCTATTACCGCTACAAATTACATCTTCAAATATACACCTAAGGTTTTAAAATGGCCCACGTTAAGTATACAAATCACATACCTTAAAAAAGAAAACAACACACCTTAAGAAGGAAAACCACGCATCTTAAGCTTTAGGTTAACGCACATAAGTTTCAAACACTGATGCACCTTAATTTTAACACACAAACCACACACCTTAAGAAGGGAAAGCATGCACTTTAGCAATCGCACAACCGCACCTAAGAAAATCAACGCACGGGAACTTATATATATACACACACACACAATAACCCCCATAATTCAATAGAGGTTTATCAATTCTTCTTTGTGCTTTTGCAGTTTGTATGAGCTTCTTTTATCCTTTATCATGTTAGGCAAAGCCTAATTCAAACTTTAGTTACAAATATTGTTGTCCACTAAAAACAATCATACAAATTTTTGATGCAAATAAAAACAGAATGTTATTTGCATTTTTGGGTGTCAAGACTCATTATTTTAAACATACTATTGAATTTGTCATTATCAAACTAGTTTTGTTAAATCTCACGTCTTAAAATTACGTCTCTGCTCTCACTAACTAGTGTTGTATATTGTATTGAAATGTCCCTAACTCAATTTTGATGCCGCTTCATTTAGTATATTATATTAAAAGGTATATTTTCTGGAATTCTTTAAGTTGAAATTAAAGTTTGATAGGCGATATGACAACGTGTGGTGTTCACGAAAATGTGTGGAGGACATCCATCTATCCGAGTAGACTAGAATAGCAAGCTCTCAGAGTAGCACACCATGCTATCCTAGTAGCCATGGCACTTCAATTCTCAGCTTCTGAAACAAATTTAAAATCTCATTATCCTCTTCCAACCAGAGCCAGACATTTGAATCCTAGAATTCTGATCTCCTGTTCTAATGGCAACAAAGAAACAGAGCACTCATCAACGGCAGGCAAAATCAAACGATTGGTTCTGAGCCAAGAAGGCAGGACGAAGCTGAACCCTTTGCCGGATCGAGAATTCTACGCGTACCCTCGATTCGTGACCCACGTTGACGACAATTTCATATCCACGTTGACGAATCTGTATAGGCAACGCTTGAGAGCGGAGTGGGAGATTCTTGATCTGATGAGCTCATGGGTGAGTCATTTGCCCCAAGAGGTGAAGTATAAGAGGGTTGTAGGACACGGGCTCAACGCCCAGGAGCTTGCCAGAAACCCTCGCCTCGATTATTTCTTCGTCAAGGACTTAAACCAGGATCAAAATCTTGAATTCCAGAATTGTAGCTTTGATGCCGTCTTGTGCACTGTCAGCGTTCAATACCTTCAGCAGCCCGAAAAGGTAAACATAATAAATACAATCTACCATATAGCGCTTACCATTGTGCCAAAATCAAGCCTCGTTTATTATTACACTTAAAGTTATAACGGACAGCGATCCAGACAACAATTTTATTTCTATATACCGACATATTATCAAAAGGTAGGATATTGGATTTAGCCATCCAGACCTTTGCCCAATAATATACTCTTTATATCTTCGTCCAATAGCCACATAGTGGTACGTGCTGGACTTGACCCATCAGTCATCTATAAAATGGACTAGCTAGGGTCTACCTTGCATTGTGGACCTTGATTCAAAATGACTTTCAGGTTATGTGTCAGTTGACATATTCTGTACAATTAATTGTTTATGTGCCACGTAACATGTTAACTATAGATACATAAAATGGTAACTACATATTGTTAATGGTACGTACTTAATATGTTAATAAAGACATATAACATATTTCAATTGCAAACACATAATTTTTAGATCAGGTTTTTCAATATAAGATGGACCCAATCCATTATATAACAATTGCAGTAATTCCTTAACCACTTGGTGGCCTGGTGTTGGACTTGACCATTCACGGGCTCCCGTCGAACAACATCCTTCTCATTGGAGTAAGAATTCATGTATGTATGCGCGATAGATAGATGATGATTTAGTTACATTGCTAGCCATTATATTTTTCAGGTGTTTGGTGAAGTTTTTAGGATATTAAAACCAGGAGGGATGTTTATAGTGAGCTTCAGTAATAGACTTTTCTATGAAAAAGCCATTAGTGCGTGGAGGGATGGAACGGCATACAGCAGGGTGCAGCTGGTGGTGCAATACTTCCAATCTGTAGAAGGCTACACCCAACCTGAGGTTATCCGCAACTTTCCTCCACAGAACAAAGATAAGAGCATTAATGAATCCCCATTTAATTGGCTGCTCAAACTTTTCTCACCAACATCAAATGATCCTTTTAATGCAGTTGTAGCTTACAGAAACTTCAAGCCATTATATGAATAGATGTTTCATTGTTTAACTCCTCCTAATCTCCTATCATAGAACGAAGAATATTTTTTTTGTTAGTTATAGGCCATGTTTGATTAATAGTAGATCCACTAACTTTGGCGTTTTTACTATGGTCAAAACACTAAATCTACCGCTTGGTTACCCAACGGTTTGGAGCAGCAGTTTGCTCCCAACGATGTTCAAAGCAAATTGGCTTATGCATCAACTTGTTCTTCACATTCCACTAATGAACCTAGTATATGAAGTTTATAAGCTCAATTTGCCCATCTTAGTAACAATTCAAATTTATATTCTTATCCTTAAATTTAAGACGAGCTAAATGAAAATTTAACTAAAGACCAAATCTAGAACAAAATTAATAATCAATAGATCACTTATAATGATCAAATTAAAAGTTGATAATTTTTTATTTTTTTTTTGAAGATATGATAGATAAAAATTTATAAATGTCACCATTCTTAGAATTAACTACTCTAAATAAAATCATTATTCATCCATCTTGGAGGTTTTCTTATACGATAGGAGCGTTTGACATGTTTTCTCTCATCGTCATGTATGGATGTATGGATTGCTAGTGTATCCCCAAATGCTTCTATTAGTTTATAATGCAGGGATATAAGCTTGTTGTTAGTTTAAAGTGCCGCCTCAGGTAGCAATTACAACTCTTAAAGCAATTTTTTTTTTGCATAATAAGCATCAAATAATGATGGACACATATCTATATATATATTAAAACAGAAGTGCTAACTTTCCCGCTCATTTTAGTCCAAAAATTTTGAAATCGGTCAACATAATATTATATAATAATTACTTATCAGAAATTCTAGCCTTCCTTATCATTCTTTATTTATGGCTAAAATTGACAAAATATTCTAAATATGATTCAATTCTTTATTATATACAGAAATTAATGAAATATTTTATTCAATTCCATTCCTGTATGAATTCCTTAAACAAAATAGTTTAACCTTGCGTATGTGTATATATATATTCCTCTCATGATAATATTCAAAAAAAAAATTCAACAATCAAATTACTATACGATGTATATTATAGTATTCCAAAAAAATATTACTATATTATGTTAATGTACGTAATTAAATTTCTCTCATGATAATATTCAAAAAAAAATTCCAACAATCAAATTACTATATGATGTATATTATTCTATTCAAAAAAAATATTACTATATTATGTTAATATACGTAATTAAATTCCTCTCATGATAATATACCATGCAATTTAATTATGGTTCAAAATATTTTAATCTTGCGTATTTTTTTTATATTTGTAAACAATCAAATTACTATATGATGTATATTATAGTATTCAAAAAAAAATTACTATATTATGTTAATGTACGTAATTAAATTCCTCTCATGATAATATACCATGCAATTCAATTATGTTAATCTAATTTATAGTAGTGATTACCTAAAATATTTATTATATCATGAATCATGGTCTACTTTTAAGGTACACTAAATTAATACTCAGTATATTCTTTTTCAACTTAACTTCAGTTTTTTTTTTATATACAAATAACATTAATATATAAAAAATATATTATTAAAAATTTCTAATTAAAAACTTTTAACACCTATATTAATATTTTATTTTAATGTATTAAATTAACATACAATTATATTAAATCACTATATTATATTAGTTTTTAATATGATATTGGTTAATTTTTAAAATGTTGTAGATTGAGTTTTTACAATACTATTGCAATATATAATTAAAATTAACATAGACTTACATAATAATATATATTAAAACAGGAGTGTTTTTTTCCGTCCATCCTAAAAAATGATTAATTTAATTTATAGTAATGATTACCTAAAACATTTATTCAACCATGAATCATGGCCTACTTTTAAGGTACACTAAACTAATACTCAGTATATTGTTTTTCAAGTTAAGTTCGATTTTTTTATATACAAATAAAATTAATATATAAAAGAAAATATTATTATAAAGTTCTAATTAAAAATTTTAAATGACACCAATATTTGTATTTTTTATTTTTATGTATTAAATAAACATACAATTATATTAAATCAACCTAATTACATACGACAATTGAAATAATTCTTTTTCAAACTTTTCATGCGCATAAAACTAAACTTTGATTCAAAAAAAAATCTCATTGTTATTTATAATTCTATTTTCCATTATTATATTGCTATATATATAGATCTCTATCCTTTTTAAAGTCATTAAATAATAATATGATAATTTAATGGAAATAGAATTTATAATATATATATATATATATATATATATATATATATATATTCTATTAAAATTTAAAAAATTCTAAATCAAAATAGATATATCAAATTTAATTTATTCTAATAAGATAAAATTGAAATCTTCTATTCAATTTAGTATTCTTTATTATAGATATTTTTAATTTCATTTGTTTTATATTTTGAATTTTATTTAAAATTTTCAAAATTAAAATAATTTAATTTGATTCGAATATATATATATATATATATATATATATATATATATATATATATATATATATATATATATATATATATAGCTAAAAAGAGAAAATAATATCTATAATAGATATATACATATTGAATTATTGTTGCATGTCAAAAGTTCACCCAAAAATAATTGTTGCATGTCAATTTGTTTACTTAATCTAACTTTTAAAACTAACTACAATATTATTACTACTATATATAAATTTCTTCCTACATAAATGATGTTGGTTTTCAAAGTTTAAAAATGTGAAAGGTAAAATATATCATTATTATGATTTTAACATTCTACTAATAACAAATATAAGTATTATTGCATTAATTTAAAGGTTTTGTACTACAAATGCTGTAAACAAATTTTATAAAATACCATAAATTATAAAAATTTACAAATCCAAAATAATAGTTATTATTTAAATATTATGAGCCCAAAACAAATTAATTTACGTTAATAACATAACTGAAGAAAAACTAACATAAAAATAAATTAATTGAACTAACTTACATTCGTGGAGTTTTTTAAAAAAATAATGTTATTGGGTACTCACATTTAAATATAATGTTATTAAATTAATTGAAATTCACATATTTAAGAATGATGCATATCCTGAGATCTATCAATTTAAAATGAAGAATAATAAGAGATAATAGAACTAAAAGAAATAAACTTTCAATAAATTAGTTAAAAACATATCATAGATCTACAAATATTGAACCACAAAGTCTATTATGGACCTATTATTTAAATGATGATCTAGAAATGTTTGGTTTGTGTTACATTTATGGGTTGGAAAATATTTAGAAACAAAACTAAATGGTTTTCAGACATCTATTATTATTTATGATAACAAACAAAAGTTTAAAGCAAAAACTTGTGTGTGACTGTCTCATGGCCTCAATCCGTGAGACGGGTCGTATCTTTAATTAATGATATCAAAGATCCGACTCATTATTCAAATATTTGATCCATTAAATCAAATATCCGACCCGTCTTATGGATTGAGACTTGTAAGACGGTCTTACACAAGTGTTACTCAAAGTTTAAAATATCACCAAAGTAGATTTTAACACAAAACTCATATATCAATGTAAAATTTTAAAATAAGAATGTTTTTTCATGCAAGGAAAAAAATTATATAATATTTATCAATATCTATATAATAAAAAAAATTATCCATTTCTCTTTTATCCATTTATGTAGACATATATTATATTTATAGTATTTTGTACAATATGAAAATATATACACATTTTTTTTTATAGAATTGTGATTACTGGTGTAATTATACACATTAATTACTACAATGATTGCTTATAAAAAAATTATTTTAAAATATATCTAAACTCATACTCTTAATCAAAAATTCAAAAATATTTAAAAATTTGTCTAAATATGTAATATAGTTAGGGACTACATTAATCCATATAAATTTAAAAATTAAATTCTTTTAATTTGTAAATGTAATTTTCTTAATTATAATTAAAAAAAATATAAAATATAATTAAAAATAAAATTATAAAATTAACAAAATGAGTATTCATAAATATTTATATTTTTAAAAATGCATACATACATATACTTATGTAATATATTAATCATACAAAATTAAAATACTAATTTTTTAATTTCTAAATTTAATTATTTTAATTATAATATATCAATATGAATTATAATTATAGAAATTATATTATAGAATTTGCATATATATACATATTAATAAATATTATTTGTATATACAATGTATTACACAATCATATAAGAAAATGGGTCTAATTAGAGTTTAAAATCACATATACAAAATTAAAAATTTATATTTTTTAATTGCTAAGTATATACACTGTATTACACAATCATATAAGAAAATGCGTCCAATTAGAGTTTAAAATCACATATGAAATACGATTAGGAATAATTCAATTTAATTATGTAAATTTTTCTCTATAAATTTATATAAATATGTACATGATTAGAGATTATATTAAACATACAAATTTGTATGCTATGATAATAGATACTTGACCAAATATATGAAAATTCAACTATATTATTATATTGTACATTTTAATATATTTATATTTTTAATTTTTTTATTTAAATTCATAATAATAAACTTTTTTCCGTGCACCGCACGAGTAAAACACTAGTATTTTATAACACGCTTGAAAATTAACTTTTATAATACTTTCCAACCAATTACACCTCCTCAATTTTACATTTTACAAGATTCAATAAATTAATTAAACTAGGACTGACACCTTTTTAAAACACTAATTTTATAATTTCTCTCACACCCACCAAAATTTGAATTAATCACCTCTCATTTAAAAGAATTACATACCTACTTTCACCTCAATCAACTTATCTAAAACTTCAATCTTACTCATCATTACAAGATGCCTATTTATAGTAAAATAGCCCCTTGTAAATCGCAACATGACTTCAAAATACAGTATAAACATGGAAATTTAAATTCTTATTTTTTAAAATATTTTTATACTTAGGTAATCCCAACTCCGCCTACCTAATCTTAAGCCCACAGGACCCTGCTCCTAGTGCCACTGCTACAGTCAACCTGGTAGATCCTAGTCTTCATTTGCGCACAAGGAGTCATTTCCCATTTATGTTTTCAATGAGATTCGAACCCCTACGTACATTGCCGCATTTAATTGTAACTTCAAGTTAAGTGTCAAACTGCTATACTAAACTCTAGGGGCAAATTTCTATTTCTCTCTCTCTCTTCCCAAAAGGTTGAATCCCCAATCACAAGGGTTCCCCCACGATCCGGTCCGACAGAGCATATGAAACTATGAGAGGATGTAATTAAATCACGGTAACTCAGCTTACTGTGCACAAGGCTCCACCCTATAATTCAGGAGACTCGATCTCGGATCTTTATTCCTAAACTGTACTCATGTGACTAATTGAGCTGCTCATGAAGACAAATTCCTTTTTTTTTATCCTTATATGAGGCAGACGTTACCGATATTCTAGTTGGTTTATTTGACCAAAATATCTTTTAAATAATAAATTAAATGAATAGTACTATTAAATTCACAATGCATTTATTATGGGTTAAAAAAATAGTATTATTTAGCCAATGTATTAAATATATTATCTTAAATTTGTGCGTTTAGTTTTTTTTTTCTTTTATTAAATGTGAAACTTTTTGTGGATGGAAGAAGTAATTAATTGTACTAAATGTAGTAATTTCGTAAGTTTTAATAAAAGTAATAGTCACTGTGTCAGTCCTTAGAGGTGAATGCAATTCAGTGATGGATAAATCACTATGCTTGACGGTAGAAATCTTGAGTTATAACAAAAATTGTTTAAAAAATTTAGTCTCATGTGAGCCCGTTTCACAGATCTTTATGCGTGAGATGAGTTAGGTAAAGGAAAATATAATACTAAGCAGAAATAAATATAATTGTTTTCTACTCATTAGAGAAAGTCTAATATGTTTGAAGAAAAATATAATACTTTTAAATCAAAATGTAATTTTAATGGTTAAACAATTACTTTAAAAAAAGAGTTTTTTTTCCCAAAATGGTACCTCAACTATTGCTCATTCTCAATTTTGCATTTTGACTTTCAATTGCACCTAATGTGGTCCCTCGACTTTCAAAAACTCACCCAATTTGGTCCTCCGTTACATATTCCGTCAAATCAGTGTTAAAATGGAGGGCATTTTTGTCCATTTACCTATTGTTAGCCTAATAAACATTGAGAAATAGTTGAGGGACCATTTTGAGAATAGTCAAGGGACCATTTTGGGAAAAACTATTTTATTTATTTCATTTTTGTTTATTTTCATTTTTTAGAGTCTATAAAATTAGAATTTCTATACATTTTTTTCTTACAAATATAAATAGTTAAAATCGTGCAATCCATCGTAAAAATTTTTAACTTTTTTACAGACTTTTTCCCTCTATCTAGATATACAAACTATTCCTATGCAGATTTACAATAAGTTTCGTAAATTTTATAAATACTCATTTTTAAAGCACCAATTAAAATAATTCTTAGTCACATCCGTAGTACTAAATATATTACTTTGGATTTTTTTATAAATAAGATATAATATTATTAAACTCAAATAATTAAAAATAATGTGCCCACAGCACAAAAGATTTTATGATTGACTTAAAAATTAACTATAAATTTTATTGTTGAATACAAATTGACAATTATTAAACATTATTTATAATAATTACTGTGTCCCGTGTAATATACTAAAATTATTAGGTAGGATTTTTATAATTAAGGTATAATTTAATTAAATCAAAATTATTAAAAATAATGTGTCCACATTACAAAATAAATTATACTTGCCTTAATAATTAATAATTAATAAAAAAAAACAAGAAGAGGAAAACATATAAAAGATGTCATACAATATCTTAAATAATGTAAATTAATATAAAATTTAATAATTACTTCGAAATCAAATACAGAAAATATTGCAAGAAACATTGATGAGATTTTACTTTTCGGCTCACCTGAGAAGTTTACTAGAAAAATTTACCTTTCGGTCCAATATTTTCCCTACATTTTACACTCTTTGGGTGTCAACGCTTGAAAAAAAAAATATTATTTTCAATGGTAAAAGTAATATTTAATGTGATAGATACATAGTGATTGATTGTCTATGAACAAAAAAAAAGAAGAAGAAATATATGATTATTTATGAAATTTACGGAACTTATTGTAAAACATCATAGGAATAATTTGTATATTTAGAGAGGAAAAGTCTGTAAAAAAGTTAAATATTTTGAGGTTGGATTGCGCGGTTTTAACTATTTATATTTGTAAGAAAAATGTATAGAAATTCTAATTTTATAGACTCTAAAAAATGAAAATAAACAAAAATGAAATAAATAAAATAGTTTTTCCAAAATGGTCCCTTGACTATTCTCAAAATGGTCCCTCGACTATTTCTCAATGTTTATTAGACTAACAATAGGTAAATGGACGAAAATACCCTCCATTTTGATTTGACGGAATATGTAACGGAGGACCAAATTGGGTGAGTTTTTGAAAGTCGAGGGACCACATTAGGTGCAATTGAAAGTCGAAATGCAAAATTGAGAATGAGCAATAGTCAATGGACCATTTTGGAAAAAAACTCTTAAAAAAACATAATACTAATCCGGGATAAATTGATTGATTGTTATTTATGAGATAAAATGTAATATTTATGAAGAGAAATGTAATAATTTTAAATCAAAATATAATTATGAAAAATGTAATATTTATATATGAGGGGAAAATATAATACTTATACAAAATCTAACCGTCTCATCGATCCTTCATATGAGAATTTGTCTTTTAAAAATGATTCAGACATTATCTGTAAACGAAGAAAAAAAAATGTAGACATGAAAATGGTAATTGATTTTCTTCTTCCGAATATTTCAATGTCTGATTAATTAAATGAGAGTGGTCTCTGGTCGTCTTTCTTTTGTAGAAATGATGATTGCATGTCACACATGGAGAATAAAATTTCAAACAATTTTAATTTCTTGATAATTAACGACTTTCTAAGGTGCTTAAAATTCGTACTTTCATAGTGGAATTGACGGCATCATTTGCGCGTTAATTTGTTTTGGTTAACCTGTTCTACTTACCTTTGCTAATAAATTCCATGATTCACGGAATTCTATAACATGCGATACTAATTTACATATGTTTTCTTTTGGTTCAGACCAAGTGTTTTGAACAACATTAATTGTAGGGAACACATTTTAAGTCCCTATCACATTTTTGTTCAAAAAAAAAAAAAAAGTCCCTATCACATTTAAACTAATCTTCATTTGCATTGAGCCAGCTCAATTAAGGAGAACAGACTCTAATTGTAGAGCACTTACCTTTAAGTCCGTAACATACTCAGATTAGTCCTCGTTCGCATCGGGCCAACCCGATGAAGAAGGGTAAATTCTGCTATGGACCCGGGTCCATATTGCAAGGTGGACCTGGATCTATGTTCACTATTTTAAAACTCTATGTTCACAATTTTAAATCTTCAATATATAAAATTACAGTAGTCAATATTTACAATTTTTGAACTATATAATCACAATTTTGTTATATAGATTCAAAAATTGTGTTATACAGAATATAAAGTTATGAAATTGTAAACACATACCCTAACTGTAGGGGACACACATGTCCCATCACAATTTACATACTAAATGTTCATAATTCAAATTGTGAGCATTCATTATGTAAATTGTGTATTTATAATTTGTCTTTAAGTCTGTATTATACTTAGAGGCAATTTATATCACGCACCCCGTACCAAAATATTAGGAGATGAGTACCAAGGTCCACAGTGCCCTTAGACAAGTCCCTGTTCGCACTGCGAAAGAGGGTTCAAACTCCTGACCTCTCTTAAGAGATGAGAGTGCACAACCACTCACGTTAACCCGCCAACCAATCTAGTTATACTAATTTACATATATAATTCCATATTTCCAATAACAGGGTTTTCCTTTTCCTTAATTAACTCTTTCTTTTTAATTGTTAATTAACGTAACTATTAATCTATAATTCTATATTTTATCTCTAAAAACATGCTGTTTTCCCATATTAAATTCAATACCTAATATTCACTCATTGATATGACATTATCAAGTTTTTTTTTTTTGCTACATGTGATTGGTCAATTCAATCATGAGTTATTAAAAAATTTACCTAGCAGCTAGCAATCAATGAGAGAAAAAATAAATTAAATATGCCACATGAACGAGGAATATTAGGACCGGTATTTATTATGTTTCTAAAAGAATGTAGTATTACTCCTTTACCTTAGCCACAAGCCCATAGTTGAAGCATGTTCTCCGTCTCAACTAAAAGTCATAAATTATATATACTCAACACACCTCTTCACGTATACGAGTCGATTACTTTTGACGAGCTGAGCTAACTCTTATACCAAATTGAAACATATGCTCCATGACTCCATCCCAACTAAAAGTCCAAGCTGATAATTGGACTACATATTTATATTTATATATTATATGCTTAACAATCACAATTTTATCTTTTTTTTTTTTTAATGTTATTTTAGATTTTCAGTCCTTAGAGCAATATTCTCTACTCCCACTAAATCTAGAATAATATGAAAAATATTTTTATATTCATTGGTTATCTGATCTATTAACTAAAATTATCATTCACGTCTACTATAGAGGAAATAGGTGTTTGTTCTACAATAGAAGCAATATGGCGTAGATGCACAAAAAGGTCAATTTTACACGTTTGTTCTTCACAGACGTGTATTTTTAAATTAAATAATAGCCAATAGGCATCTGCTTGAGTGGTTGAGTCTAGGAACATACATCTATTTTTATGTTATTTAAAAAAAAAAAAAAACATTAAGGTGTAAAAGTTAATAACTTTAAGAATAGAATGTAGCATGACTCTTTGTATTATTATTATTATTACTATTATTACTATTATTACTATTACTATTACTATTATTATTATTATTATTATTATTATTATTATTATTATTATTATTATTATTTTAGAGTACAATTGAGGAGATATGAAATAACTATTTACATGCAATGTGTACCCTCATTTTTGGCATATACATGACATGTCCTAGTTTCTATCTAAATTTGGCAAAAAATATTATACTTGTCGACACTAAATTTTGTTATTTTTGTAAAATTGTGAACTAAATGGATTCATATTTTTCTCTATATATATTAATAAAATCGAGTGACTAAAAATTGAATTACATGCTTCCCTTCAAAAAAAAAAATTGAATTATTACATTTACTACAATTTTATTCAAAACTTGTATGAGAATTGAGAATAAACACCATATGTGAAACTTTTTTAAGCATGCACCGAAAATGTACTGTATCTTAAGGTGGAAAAATCATGCATGCTGAGGTACATTGAATTACAGAGGAGAGAGTAAACTCCCATTAGGGTATCCACAATAGTTGATATTGGTGAGTGTTAGTTTGATAAAGCTTATTTGTTACTTGTAAATTAATAAAAGAGCTACTTGAACTTGATGGGAACGGTTTTTTTTTTTTTTTTTTTTCCAACACTTTATTTGCTCTGGATCCGTCAATGAGATTGAAGTTAGAAAAAAAAAAGTAGAAATAGAAAATGAGTGTAATATTTAGTCGTTGCCAAAAGTTTGCCACGGCCCATGCATTAATGGCGCGTTTCCGATAATACATCATATTATCATAGTGGCAAATTAAAGTTGGTAAAAGTGTAAATAAACTCCGATAGATCCCTAGCTAGCTGCTTGGAAAGACTATATATTAGCAGTGGGATCCTTTCTTGCAGTTAAGTGCACCAGCGGCAGTGGTGATAGAAGCCACGAGAGACGACGGCCTGGCGCTTAAGCTGGAAGCCCTGGCGTAGGTTGAGGCGGAAGCCCCTGCACCGGACTGCCGGAAATACGCACCGTTTAACATCAAGTCCCCTTCTGATCGCCAGTTCCAGCTTTTCCATTCGCTTTCCGCCGCATCCTCGTGCTTTGTCACCTGCACATTATTAATATATATTAGGATAAGCACTTATCACTCATGCCAAAAGCTATATATAGCTAATAGTAAATGTGTAACTTTATTTCAGCTACACATTTTGGAGATATTGGATGCTAAACTAGACCTTTTAAGTCTTTTACTGGTTCCTAATAATTCTCCAACTATTAGTGATAGATCAGGCTTGGCCTTTATTCACCTCAGCCAAACATTATTATTAGAAGAAACTTCCATCTGGTCACGGTTTATAGCAGCAGCAGTCATTATCATTCCTTCCTTCAATCACTCCGCGCTATATATGGCTTTCTAAATGTTCTCTCTCTTTCATGACTGCTTTCTATTCTATCTTTTCACATTTGTCCTGTTCTAACTTCGGTTGGGTTTAATTTGTAAGGATATTGTTGGGCGAAGACCCCGAAGGTCAGGTCAAATTTAACATTCTATATATCCCTGAAAAATGTGATGTTTTGAAAATGTGACACTATAAATAAATAAAATTGTGTTCTTCATTACTAATTATAGTTTTTGGTCTAGTGATAATAAGCGTTCAATCTTAAGGAGAATTAATAAAGGGTTAAGTTTAGTACAAGATGATTAAGGATTATTGGACGGAGACCTCGAAAATGTTGTGTTACAAAGGAAATAAGGTTGGTAGATATATATACACAGTCGTAGGATTGGGTACCTCTTTACGAAATCTATCATCTGATGCAAGAAACCTGTTGCCTTGGCTATTTATAGTAGGGGATGCACTGCCGCCAATGGCATACAATTCCCAGTGAGTATAGTCATTGTTCACCACGTGGAAATACCCATGCCGACACCTGCATTCAGTAGTATAATTATAATGAAATTCACACTAAAGTCACAATAATACAAAGTTTACTTAATATACATTTTTGAGTAATAGTCTAAAATTTTTTACTCATTTAAAATAATTGAGTTTCACATGGAAATCAGGTTTACTTAGATGTATATATCTTAAATAGTAACTATTGATCTAGTCTCTTAAAAGTCCAAAAAATGAAATTAAGTTATTATACACCTTCCAAAATTAAATAAATTATTTACTTTTGATGTGACCTTTGACTTAAAAGTAAGTTATTTTTTGTCAAACCAATAAATATGTTATTTGACTTTATAAAACTCTTTACCAATTTTTTCAAAAGTAATGTACGGAATTAATTAGGTTAATAGAATATAAGGCCATTTAATTTACTTCCACAAAAATTAGAATCCCCAATTTAAAGTCCTCACACCACAATTTAACATGGCATTTAAGATAATACTCCTTATAAATTACTGGCAACTCAGTGACTCAACAGATTGACAATGCCAAATGCCAGTAGGCATAAAGATTCTGCCAACTTTAGACAATTTAGTTTACTTCCTCAAAAATTAAAATCTTCAACCTCAAAGCTCCCAGACCCCACAGTTCAACAACATTTAAGAAGATATAAATTAAGGTAACTCATAGCTCAGCAGATTGACAATGCTAAATGCGGAGCATAAGTGATCTGCCAACTTTGGATAATTTAATTTACTTACCTAGGCATTCTTTGGACCAGCCCCTCGCCAAAATGATTAAAGGCAACGGTGACCTGCATGTTCTTGTCAAGAGTATAGGCATCACTATGACCCAAGAGCATGACCTTGTCATGATGAGTGAAGTAGTTATTAGAAATGGTAATAGCGGTGGAACCATGAATCGCATCCACAAGCCCATCATGGCAATTGGAGAGCGAGCAATGGTCCACCCAAATATGCTTCCCTTGAAAGATAGAAATCCCATCCCCATCCGACCCATCCCACCACCCAGAATGCTCGGGCGAGTCCCTAATATCCCCATTCCCCGCGGGCTTACAATCGTGGACATGAATCCCATGAATAATAATATTAGTCGCATAGTGAATCGTAATGCACGGCCCGCCCGCAATGTGCACGCTAGCCCCTCGCCCGTCTATGGTCTTGTACGAGTTCATCACTAGCTCTTGCTTCAGCTGGATAACCATATCCCGCTGGAACGTTATCCAAAGCGGCTCGTCCTGGATAACCGCGTGCCTAAGCGTCCCGGGCTTCGGGTTCACGGGGTCATCGTCCCCGGAATCGGTGACCACGTAAACCCGCCCGTTCTTGCCGCCCAGCGCGTCCTTGCCGAACCCGATCGCGCAGTCCGCGAGGCGCTGGCGGTTTTTCTCCCAGTTGGGATCGCACCGCCAGCAATCGTCGATCGGGTTGCCGGTCGAGCATGACAGGTAGCCCAGACCCCGTCTAGCCAGAGACGCGTTATTGATCTTTCTGTTTACGTCTTGGACGATTGCATCGGGGTCTTGGTGATGATCGGGCGTGGAAGAAACGAGGAGGAGGAATAATGGGAGTAGAAGAGGTGAGGAGAACAGGAGATTTGCCATTTTTGTGGTACCAAACTACTCAGCTACGAGCTGATTAAGAGTGTGGGTACTGGAAATTAAAGGAGAGTGTACGGGGATTATAAAGTGAGGGAGGCCGGGATAAATGGCGTGATTAAACTAGGCGTGGGGTTCACTTTGCTATTAACTTTTGAATTAAATTGCATGGATTCCCACTTGGTATCTAGTTTAATCCGCTATGGAAAAACCGAACCTATTGTCTACTCTATGTCTATCCAAGATCCACCATTTCTTTTTCTCTTTTTTTTTTATCCGTTGAAATTAGAGTTGATACTGTAATGACGGCGATAAAAAATAAAAAAAATAAAATTACTATATATAGAAATGAAAAAAAATGAAGAAAACAAACGCGCCCATCACCCATGTCTCTCATGATGTATCTCTTACAATTTATAAATTATTCAAAAGTCAAGTATTAAAATATTTGAATTTGACTCAGTTCGTTAATTTTGTGAATCATTCAAACTCAATTTATTACGGAAAGTTTAGTTGAAAGGAAAGAATTAATGGGGAAAGCAATTGCAATTTTAAGAGAGAAGAATAGTGTGGAATGAAATTTAAATTCCAGTCTTTAATTTACAGAAATATCAAAAAAAAAAGTTTACAAAAATATAATAGAATTATTATTATGAATTTCAGTTTTAGTGTTTGTATCAATGATATTTGAGAGGGAACATAAGTAATATAAACACCGAAATGTTTACACTTATTATTATAGCAAACAAATGAATTGACACATGACACATCATTTTTATGTTAGAAAAGTGAAGAATAATTTTGTCTCAAGTCTATACTTTTTTCTTCCCAAAAAGCACATAATTGAAAATACTTGTAGAAAACATGGGGCTCTAATTAATTGCCAAAGAATGAGAGAATTGTAATCCCCTACAACTAACTAAACAAAGAAATTTGTTTGTTTTTAAAATTATGTGGCCTGGGAATGAAATTCTAATTTCCCTACAACTAAACAGGCTATTATGTGGAACATTCTTCACCGTGGGGGTGGATAGTAAACAATGCAAAGAGGACAGTGACACATACAATATTGGTTCTCAAATGCTAGCCATGCGCCCATGCACATTTAGTAGAGGCTTGCAAGATGAAATAGCTTAATTAGTTGGTAGCAGTTAAAATTATTGTCTTTGGAGATTCAAAGAGTTGAAATTTCGTAATTGTGCCTATTGTTATCCCCTATGCCTCTCTCTCTCTCTCTCTATATATATATATATATATATATATATATAAGTTTACAATGGCCCAAATTTGTGCACGGCAAGATACAACAATGTGCACTCGAAGGAACAAGAAACTATGCTCTAGAAGAGACAAAAATATGCACTTGAATAAGGAAAATGTGCATTGGAAGAAAGGAAAAAAAATGCACCAAAGACATAAGAATATGAAATTACACAAAATTACAATAATTCCACGCCATTTAAAAAAAAAATTATCTTCATTCTAGATTGGTGGCTTTGTAATTTTTTTTTTTTGGCGTGTTTCATATTAATTGATAGATTTATAATGTAGACTAATTTGTGATTAATATCATTTTTTAAAAATTTATTCCTAATTGAACAATATAATTTACCACTTATATTTATACCATGTGTTATAACTTATGAAATTTATAATGTGTTTTGTGTGTTATAATTATTTTAATTGATTAATTAAGTTATACGAAATATGTTTTGTAATTTAGTTATGAGAAATATTTTAAAAGAAAGTCTACTTTTTTACAAATTATTTAAACAACGTAGTTTAGAAGTTTGTATGTTTTTATTGTGTGTTCTCGTATTTAATTTAATTTAGAAATACTCGAAGATTATCTAATTAAAAGAAAAATTATTTATGTATGATATTAATATTGTGTTTCAAAGTCTTTACTCTTTCGTTAACAGTTAACAATATTTTTTACTCTGGTTCCTCTTATTGTAGACGTTGCTAATTTCTCCGGGCGAACAGCCTCCGGACGGGTTGGTTAACCTTCTTCAGTGGGATGCTTCTGGTTCCTCTTATTGTAGACGTCGCTAATTCCTTGGGACCCCCCCCCCCCCCCCCCCCCCCCCAAAAAAAAAAAANCCCAAAAAAAAATAAAAATTTCTCAGCTCTTGACGATGCATATTATACCCACATTTTGGGGTGTAATTAATTTAATGGCTAGTTTCCTAAAGTACAAAGAAGTTGGCATTCAGTTACAATGAACTGAGTTTTCCATTAAGCTAAGAGGTGTAGGGAAGGGTAGGTGCGTGTAGCATGGCACTCTAAATTTATGGAAGCAATGTACATTCAATAATATTGCATTTTTTTTTCCTGTTACTATGTTTTTTTTTAGGTGAGGCGAGAAAGTCTCTTCAAAATTCACTATTTAAGAGAAAAATTACAAGGAGATAAATTAATTTAGATTGTCAATATTTGACCCGCTCAAACCCGACCTGCACTTTGTCTCTCTCATTTGCCATACGATAATCCGTTTCACTAGGGAGCGCTGCGAGCTAAAAAAGAACAATAACGGGTTAAAGGAATCAATTGCATCAGCACAACAATAACGGGTTAAAGGAATCAATTGCATCAGCACATACATTTGGTTAAATTTCATCTGAATTAATTAATTTTCAATTTAATTAAGCATATTGCCAAACCAAAACACTTGCTTCTTCTGGATTAAGTGAATAACAAAATTTTCACTTAATTGATCGAATTAGCTGAAAATTTTAAAAGTCTAAAATCAATTATCAAGTTAAAATAAATTTGATTAAAAATAATTTTTAATTCAATCATTAATTGATTAATTGAATCAAGAAAAAAAAAGAAGAAAGAAATGTAGTGACTTTAGGGATGGTGTCATGTACATTTACGATTATTCCTACAAAGCTAGATCACCTAATAATAATAATAATAATAATAATAATAATAATAATAATAATAATAATAATAATAATAATAATAATAAAGAGCACAGTATTTATTTATTATATGCAAGGTTGCTCCGTAAAAAATAAAAATTAGTCAAAATAATTGACAAATGGTACAAAGTTTAATTTCAGTCTCCAAACGAAGTGGCCCCACTTTAAAGTAAAAAACAGAAATATCCTTGACTCCATCAGATCAAGCGACACTCAAAAAAGAATAAAACACTTTGCTTCCCGATCGATAAAGTTTAGGATGTGTTTAGAAATCAGAAAAATACATCTAAACAAATATTTTTTAGAAAATGAGTTATTTTTTAGAAAATAATTTTATTTTCAGTATTTGGTCTGATTTGGTAACATACTTATCAATCAATTTTGACTTGTTTAATCACTATTAGTTGTTTGACTTGGTTAAACAACCAATATAAGCTTTTGATTAATTAGTTTTTTTTTTTGTAACAGTTTATTATTCCAAAACACTAAAATTAAAAAGTTTCAATCAACTTTTTGAGAGAGTCATTTTACATATAATCAATTATTAACTAACAATTAATTTACCAAACATCTTTTTACAATCAGTTAATGCTATCAACTAGTCAAACTCATTATCCAATCAATTAACAACTATTTACCAAACACCCACATAGACACATAGTGTGCACGGTCTCACATGGACATGCCAAAAATTTGAGCTGAAACTATTAGTATATGTATTCCTAAAAAAATAAAAAAAAATAAAAAAGAAAGAAGAAGAAGAAAAAAGAAGAAGAAGAAGAAACTATTAGGATGTGCATGGCTAGTGGCACATCAGTGTGCTATCACTTTCAAAATTTTGAAATTTTGCTTGATGGTCTTATAAAAGTTGTAGCCATTTAAGTTGGATTTTCAATGGAGTAAGAATCACTCAATTTGTACTTTTTGTGTTGAGATATGCTCAAAATAGTGAACAATTGTCATGTTGAGCGAGAATTATATTGATACTCCATGCTCTTTTGCTCCACTTTTTTCAAATAATGATCATGACTATTGAATATAAAAAAAATCACTTTTTATCTCTCTAAGAATGATGGGAGTGGGTTCGAGCCTCAATGGAGGCAACTGTTGACTCTTTGTGCTTCATTAGGTTGACAAAGTAGCTATAAACAGATACTACATTGTAACAGAGTCATTAGTACTAAAAAAAAAAAAAAAATCTCTCTAAGAATGATTGTGATCCTCTCCTTGGCTTCCTTTTTATCCTCCAATGATCTACCTGACTCAATTTTTTTTCCAAAACACAAGCAAAATCGATCATTTTTACTTAAACAAAAGAATTTGTACCTAATTGATCAAATGAAACAAATGAGGATCCTTTTAAACATTGGTCACACTTGTGTGAGACCGTCTCACGGGTCCATATTTGTGAGACGGGTCGGGTCGGGTCGAATCACCATGCAAATGTCATACTTATATGCTCAAATGTAATACTAATCAGGAATAAAATGTTTGTTACTTATAAGAGAAAATATAATACTTTTGAGGAAAAATGTAATACTTTTGGATTTTGATGTAAAAGTATTATATTTTCCATCAAAAGTATTACATTTCCCATAATAAGTAATGTTGTCAAGTGCCCCTTATTTATAAGGGAAAATATAATACTTTTGGGGGAAAATGTCGTAATACTTTTAAATCGAAATGTAAAAGTATTACATTTTTCTTTGAAAGTATTACATTTACCCTTATAAGTAACAAAATTTCATATTCTTGATTATAATCACATTTAAGCACATAAGTATGACATTTGTGCGTATAAGTATTACATTTTCATATTGATCCGACTCAACCCGCTCACGGTGAGACGGTCTCACACAAGTTTTTTGCTTTTAAACATAATATCTATATTTAAAGCACCAAATTGGGATTAAATATGGTGTAAAATATGATCAATAATGAAAAACTTATCATGTATATAGCTGTTATTTTCAAATCATACATAAACCCATAATATGCTTAATTAACTTTAATTGCTTTATAAGTTGTTACCAATGTTGATTTGCAACGAGGAAGCGAACCCTAGACCAAAGAGGAGGAGTAGAAATGAAAAAAAGTATTAAAAAAAAAAAGGAGCTATAAAATGCAAAGTGATATTTAAATAATCGTCCTTCAGACTAACACAATTAGTCGATAAATCACTGCTAAAGATATTTAATTTTTCGACCATTTTTCCAACCACCTCAAAAAATAGTCGGAAAAAGTGATTTTTTAAAAAAAATTTGTCGAAAGATTGTGGTGAATAAAAAAATGTCGATATTTCCGACCACCTTTATTTTGCTGTCTTTTATTTCCCTAAATCTTAAACCCTAATCGCTAAATTCCTATTTCAATTTATCCCTAAATCCTAATTTCATTAAGCCCTAAATCCTAATATCCCTAAATATTATTCGAACCATAAATCCATTTATCCCAATTGAATGACTTGCTTTTAATAAATTAATGTTATTGTTCATTCCAACAGTGAAGAGGTGAATGTTTTACTGTGATTTTTAATTTTTAATTTTTTTGGGGGAGAAATTAAGTTGTGTGAAAACGGGAGCAGCGCACTTATATATTTGGATTGCTCAATGTTGGAGGTGATGGTGTCTCTGAGTACGGGGCGTTTCGGGTTTCGGTTCGATTTTTTTTTTTTTTTTCAGTTTTGATTTTTTGATTTAAAAATAATTAAACTATTTGGTTTAACATTAGAGTTCAGTTCGGTTCAGTTTCGGTTCGAATTTAATTCAGTTCGATTTTTGGTTCAATTTAATATCGCAAATTTTCAACATTTCCTAATTTTTGGAATATACTAGTACTAGTACATGATTCATATCCAAAATCTAAACATTATATAACAAAATAGCAATTCAAAGTTCAAACATACTACTAAGTACTAATTGTGAGATAAAGAACAATTGACGCAAACAACAAAAGTGCAAGTAGAGAACAACTATAAAGAAATCAACTAAAAAATTTAAAAGAGATACTAGTGAAAATAGAAACGGAGCATGCATTAAGAGACTTAGATTTACTTCTTTATTGTTGTGTTGTTGTTGTTAAAATCTAAAGGTATTCGGCTCAGTTCGGGTTTTATCAAATCGTTCGGTTCGGTTCGATTTTTAACCAAACCGTTCGATTTACAAAAATCCCAAACCGTTCGATTTTTTGTATATGTACGATTCGGCTCGAATAAATCGTACCGAATTGCCCACCTCTGCCTCTGAGTATTGCTCTAAAGAGCTTTCTGTTAAGGATTGCTCTTCATCACATTCTACCATGGCTTCGCAAAGATCTGATTCTGCACTTGTAGGAGAATCTTCTTCCCTGGTTCATGCTTCATCTCATATCAGTACTACCTGTGATTATCATTCTGCTTTCTTCCTCTGCCATTAAAGAGCTTCCATAGATTAGCTTTTGTAGCTTAAATCTTACTACATTCCTTTTAGTTTCCATAGATTAGCTTTACTATACTCTGATCCTCAGTTTGAAGATTCTACAAGGAATTGATCAGAATATAATGTAGACCATGTATCTAACTTTGTTATCTCTCTCTCTATTGTGATGCTTTTCTATACAACTCAGTGAAATTTGATGAGGAGTGGCTCAATGATTTGAATCTGAGACTTGCCAAGTGAAATGTATTATGAATTATTATGAACAAGAATGGAGAGTAGTGTTGGAAAAAAATTGGATAAATGGCATTTTAAGTGACCATTTTGTGGTACAATTTAAAGTGGGGTCTACATCCAATTTGGGTAAGGTCAATGTGGATTCGGGTTCTTCGTAGTTAGACGAAAAGATCGATATATTATACGCTCAAAATGGATAATAGGTGAATGAGAAATTGGTTCTCAAAGTAGACCCATTTTAGATGGAATGTGAGGAAAAAACTTTGAGTAAGTTTTTGTCCCACATTGGTTGGGAAAGAAGATTTGACCCACTATTTATACAAGGGTCCTTTCATGATATGTTAACTTGTACAACATAGATATTTTCTTTTTCGTGCAAGGGTGCAAATCAAATTCCAAGTCAAGTAGTTTGAAAAGGCTTGACTCAATGCCGAATAACCACTGCCTGTGACATGTGGCCATCACGAGATATCAAAAGTTTTTATTAATAGTATAGACCACAACATGGATCACTAGTGTTGCAATCATATGTCTATTAACAGATTTGTTGCAAACCAAGTTGAGTTAACCAACAATTGTTTCACCCATATTACCTCAAATCGAACCTTTAGAATGTCCATGAATACAAAAATTTTGGTCTATATTGTTTACATTTTGATATTATTTTTTCGAGTTAATTCCATTTTTGTCCTAGATTTATAGGTGACATTCCACTTTTAGTCCTTTTTTTCAAAACATCCACTTTTGATCCTAGTATTATTGTGGCATGACCATTTTTGGTCCTCCATCAACAAAACAGTTTAAATTTCGTCAAATACAAGAGCATTTCAGTCTTCAAATTTGATTTTGTTTCAAAAAATAAACATAAAAAATATAGCGGGTCAACCTACTTTGTATAAAAAAGATCAAAATGTCATTGTATTTAACGATATTTTAATGATTTTCTTGACGGAGGACTAAAAATGGCCATGCCACAATAATACTAGGACTAAAAGTGGATGTTTTTTTTAAAAAGGACTAAAAGTGGAATGCCACCTATAAATCTAGGACCAAAAATGGAATTAACTCTATTTTTTCAGATGAAGTGTTGTTTAGAATTTATAAATTGTTGTTTTATATCAAGTATTCATCTATTCAATTATACAACATTGCATACAAGAGGTTGTGTGTTCGAGTCTTAGTGGGGGTGATATTGACTCTTTGTGCTTCCATAGGTTAAGAAAGTAGTTATGAACAGATACTGCATTGTAATAGAGTCAGTAGTATTAAAAAAATATACAAAATTGTATACAACTTGCATACAAAGTATTCAAGCATTGTATTCAAAAAAACATTGCATACAAAGTGCAAAAGCAGTCTTATTTCTACGTCATGTATTTTAACATAAAGTTGTCAAGATGGCCGAGTTGGTCTAAGGCGCCAATTTCAGATACTGGTCCGAAAGGGCATGGGTTCAAATCATATTCTTGATAAAAATATGAATTTGATGAATTGAATGCCATGATTGTCATTAAAAATACTAAGCTTTTCTTCACCTCGAAACTCGGGTGAAATCTCATTCTTGACAAAAATATGATTTTGATGAATTGAATGCCATGATTAATGTGTCATTAAAAATACTAAGCTCGGGTGAAATCTCATTCTTGACAAAAATATGATTTTGATGAATTGAATGCCATGATTAATGTGTCATTAAAAATACTAAGATTTTCACCTAGAAACTCGGGTTCCAAGTTTGTGTGCTCAAAGATAGGAACCGTAATATGTTTTACCCTGAGAAACCTAGACCGCAACGTAACGCTCCAGCACCCCGGGAGGTGAGGCGGAAAGAGACAACTCAACTCGTGCTTACAACCTACCCAAAGATATATCGTCCACCTTCGTCCCGACGTTTTTCCAAGTTTATTCTAATCTTTTGTAGGTTAATTTTTCTGGTTTATTTCTTTTGTGGATTTTGTATTTTCTCCATTTTCTTGGGTTTTAGAGAATTATATCCAACAAGTAGTCTAATGCTTTTTTTTTAATCATTTTTCTATCTGAAAATAGGCAATGCAAATTTTCTGGGCCGACCAAATTTTACGACCACTTTTATAACAGTGGATTATATTTCCGACCACTTTATGCGGTGGTCGGAAATATCGACAAAAGTTTTTCCAGCCTCTAAAAATGGTCGGAACATAAATTTCTGACCGCATTTAAACCATGTAAAAAATTCTTTGATTTCAGCACTAAATATTCAAACCCACTATTTCAAAATTTCATCTACATATTCACAATTTGAAACCTCCACATTCACACATTTTTGGGCAACTCTACATTCACACAATCATAAGTCTACATTCACGATTTCTATACTCTACATTCACACATTTTTGGACAACTCTATATTCAGCAATATATTTATTAATTTTTTTTAAAAGGACAAAACGACGTAGTTTTGGACCCAAGTCCACCATGCAAGGTGGATTTGGGTCCACAGCATAATTTGCGCCTATGTTGTTGTTGGATGGAAATGTTGGAGCGACTGTACGTGTAATTTTTCTAGCTTTAGGTAACCATTTAAATTAATTTAGAAGTAACGATTGGCTGACCTAGTAGCTTTGAGTAGTTAGAAAGTAGGGTACCAACGTCACAATAATATTGGAGGATCAATTTTTGTATATGTGGATTATGCTATATAGTTTTGGGTTAAATTTACCTAATTCAAATTAGTCACACAGATTTTTCATCTGTTTTTATTCTGTTAAATGTGAACTCAAACATAAAAATATTTAAAATAAAATGGGCAACTTGAAATAAATTGTGATCAGGGGCGGATACAGAAAATTATGTGGGCGGGTGTAGTTCAAATGACTTTAAAAATGTCAATGACAAAATATCAAACACCTACAATATGTTTTAAATACAAAATACATTATAAATTATAATACAATGTTTATGATAGACTATATGATAGTTAAGGGTGGAGCCAAAACTATACTTGGGTAAGGTAAAATTGTAAAACACTTTGAAACGTTATAAAAATATAATATAAAATATAATCAATTAGATAAAATAGTTGGAATATAACTAAAAGAAAATTAAAATTAAATTATTTATGAATATCTCAATTTTTTTTAAAAAAAAAAGATAAAATAGTTTGAATAGAAGAGACATTATATTCATAAATAATTTAATTTTAATTTTCTTTTACTTAGATTAACTTTAAATTTTTTTAAATTAATTCGAATATGATGAAGTATAATATAAGCTTGTGGACTACATTAAAGAAAAAGAATTGAGCTAAAATATATATTATATAGATATAGAAGTGCTGCTTGTGAGATTTGCCATGACATTTTATGTCATATCTAAGGTTACAATCAAATGATGAGCTACTCAGATCCTCAATAATTTGTACATAAATATTGATTTTATGCATATTTTACTGCTATATGTGTGTATATATACATATACATATATATCAGGAGGTGGGGAGGGGTGAGGAGCAGCTGCATCCATTGTAAATTTGCTCGCCATGAGTGTGATCTAAATTTTGCTTGCTATAATCGTACTAACTCATAGGTTATAAGTAACTTATAAGCTAATGCAAATTAAAATGTGTACCTACAATTTATAATCTAATACTCGGCAACAATATAATTAATGTAACTCATCATTTTCAACTTAAAGAACAATTTTCTGATTCTTTTAATTATTTGTTTATATTTGAATATGGGGGTTGGCGGTGGGGGAGTCCTTGCACATCTCTTTCCCACATGGGTTGATACCTTAATGCTAGCCTCCAGCCCCCCACCAATATATAACATTCCGATATACACACACATACATACACATAGAAATTCTACAACGGTGATCGTAATAATTTCACACATTAAAAATAATAAGATATATATATATATATATATATATATATATATATATATATATATATATATATATATATGAGTTTTCAAAATAGTATTACAATAAAAATATATGAGTTTCCATAGGAAAAGTTATGAGAATGACTAAAATTAAATTGTCTAAAAAGTTATAATTTGGTATGTTAAATGGAAAAAACAATAGTTTGAGACTAAATTTGGAATGATCACCAAAGACAAAGACAATGGATTTAAAGCACCGTCGTTGTCTTTGTAGTGTTATTTTTTTTACAAAATAGCTATAGACAACACACTAAAGACAACGGTTTTGTAAAAGTCCCCGTGTTTGTAAAAAAAATAATGTTGCATCAAAGACAATAATTTTGAACAAATTGTTGTATTTGCATTGTTATTTATGTGTATTTTTCTTGAATAATGAGTGTTATATAATATGTATAATAGGAATAAATAATGTTGTCAAAAAGCTATCTCCTCCCCCCTCCCCCCTCCAAAAAAAAAAAGGCACTCTTTTTTTTTTGGGGTTAAATTAGCCTACCTTTTGATCTTAAAATAAAGAAGCTTATTCAAAGAGCTGCTCACCATCTGCTGGGCACATTGATTTTTTGATCAGATCGACATAATAATTGAAATTCTTTATATTAAAAAACGCAAAAGTTGGCAAAAAAGAAAAAAAAATGTTCCAATTTTGAACAAAATTGTTGTATTTGTATTGTTATTTCTGTGCATTTTTCTTGTAATGAGTGTATGTTATATATTATGTACCTTCAAATAATAAATTATGTATTTATAAATAAATTGATGGTACAAAATATGTTAATACAATATATACACTATTAATTAATTAATGATATATAAAATGTTAACTATATGCATATAATACATTAATACGTTAATTGTAATAGATACATAACTCATTAATTATAAATACATAATATACTAACTAAAAATATATAATACGTTAATTATGATATATGTACACAACTTATTAACACGATTCCACCATATATCAATTGAAAAAATTATCCCCATTAAAGGCTCCGGATTATCCCCAATTATATATCTCCAATTATATTATCCCCCTTTCAAAATATAATCTATAATTAGTTTTGAAAAGAATAAAAAGCGGCCGACAATGAGATGGAGTAATTAAGTAATTCTCTTTAGCCCGCTAATCAAGCAAAGCGTGTTCAACTATCCAACCTTTGCATGTGCCCGCCTCAACAATCAAGATACTCCTTCCACGCCTACCTATCCAATTCTTTCTCCACCGTTATTCTATACAATATAGAATAATGTTAAAATAACTCACTGTTATACACAAATATAGAATTAGATATTATCTAACTTTAAACAATTATAATTCACTTCTAGAACAAATTAAAATCATTATTGATTTGCCAATTATTATATTAAAAGATTAATTTTTTTCCATATATATATACATACGGAAGGGTTCATGTTCAGGTATATCTTCTCGTACGGTTGTGCGGTACTCACCTTAAGCATTAAAATGACGCATCTTAAATACACACACCACGCACCTTAAGCTAAAAACATAAAACTCGCACCTAAAGTTTTTAAATGGTGCACTTTCAGTTGAGAATACACTGCACACTTTAAGTACACAAATCACGCACCTTAAATACACAAGTCACGCACCTTAAGTCATTGATCTCTAGTATTCAATGGCCCAATTTGTTCACACAGACTCATGTGGAATGGTGGACTCACGGGCGCGCACACACACATATATATAGGAGGCCGTCCAGGTGAGAACGCCTAACCTAGGAGAGAAATCAGAACCAATCAAAGTCGTCCATGTGTCCAGATCTAACAGATCAGAAATATTGATTTAAAAAAAAATGCGGTGACATTTTCGTAAGTAATTGAACATCAAAGTGCAATTAAATTGTGTTAAAAGTGCAAGTAACAGTTTCATATAGTGCACCTAAGTGCAAGTAAAATGTATTACAAGTGGGGGGGTTGGGGGCCCGCATGGGCAACTCAACTAGTCACATGAGTGAAGTTTGAGAGGAAAGACCATGGATCGAGTCTCACCAGCGGCAGTGTGAGGGCGACCTCTCAAAGTGAGGGGGCTCCTTGTGCGCGGTGAGCAAAGGTCTAGCCCCTGTGTTCAGTATTACAAGTGCAAGTAAAATGTACACTGAACATCAATATTAAGTGCACCTAAGGTTATCATTAGTTGCACTAGAAGTTATCATTAAGTGCACCTATGTGAAATACATTATCATTAGATGCACGAATGTTAAAAAGGTAAATTACTTGCACTATGTAGTGAAACTAGTTGCACTTGTAAGTGATTTTACTTGCACTTCTTACTTGCAAACCTATACTGGCTACTTACACTTCTAACATATTTATTTGCAACAAAGTTCGAGTTATTTACAAAAATGACACTGCGGCGTTTTTTTTAAAATTATATCTTATTCGTTGAACTGGACACGTGAACGACTGTGAATAGTTCTTAGTTCTCTCCTGGATTATCGTTTTCACCTGAGCGCGCCCATATATATATAAAAGAAACAGATTCCCCCTCTTTTGTTTCTAGTAGGAGATTAAGGACCTTTCTTTGTCTCCGACGGACGATAGCTATGACTGACGAGGGCTTTTATTAAATATTTATTTAATTTTAATATAAAAATTAATATTTTAATAAATTGACCACCACATCAACATTGACTGATTAAACATGTCAATTTTAATTTAATTGCATAATTTTTAGTTGATCAGGGATTTAATTGCAATTTTTGAGTAAAATGACCCAAACATATTCATATTTAGTTCAATGATAAATTTGAACATTATTTCTAAAATTATATTACAAGCTTAATAGTTATATTGTATACATTTTTAATGTACTAATTGTTAATTGATAATCATATTAAAAATAAAATCATTCTATGTATAGAATATTATTATCTTTGAGAAAATGTATGGAATGCAGTAATTAAATAATATATTTCTTATTTAATCCATAATTAATTTAATTATAGATTGTATTTTAATTAAATATCTATGAATATTAAATCTCTCTCACACACACACATAGGGCTTGTTTATTAACAGAAAATTATTTTCTGTTTTCTGTTTAGAAAACTTGTTTACTAACACTTTTTTTTTTAAATTTATTTTTTTAGATTAACGTTATAAAATTAACAATAAATAAAAATATATCCGAACAAATAACCTATTAAGTTCACATAAAAATTTACTTGAGATAATATTAATATTTTTTGAGCTAATATTTAAAATATGTTTTGATATATTTATTTGAATGACATGTATATAATATATAATTTTTATTTTGAACTCTGATATAGTAATATATGTGAAATTTCGATATTCGATATCGGGACCAAACTTGTATCCGATATAACATAATTAAAAATATCCGAACGAATAATCAATTGAGTTCAATCAAAATATAAAACCTAGTATAGATTTCAATTTTTAATTTTGATAATGTAAATGATGTATAATTTTAAGCATAAGCAAATAAGTTATGTTTAAATAAGTAATGCAAGTAGAAAAGATAGAAGATGATAATGAATGTAATCATAATAATGAACACATATGTAAGTAGATAATCGTGAGAATGTAGTTATACTGACATATAGTTTAATAGATGATAGCTGATTCTGTTTTCCATTTAGAAAACAGTTTTTAATAGTGTTTCAGTTTTCTAGAAAACTGGAAAATTATTTTCTGTTTTCAAAATGGAAAACTGTGTTAGTAAACATGTTTTCTATTTTCTAATTTTCTAAATTTCCAGAAAACTGGAGAAAATTTCCAGTTAGTAAACAGGCCCATAGCATTTTGTAAGTGCTATGCACCAAAATTCATGTTCAATATTAAAATATTGCTAAATAAAAATAATAAAAAGGTTTAGTTCAAATTATATTTCACAATTCCTTAAAGTGAAAATTTTTAATTATCATTTTTAAATTTTATATATATATATACTCATAGGGAATAAGTAGTATAAAGTCTAAAATGCTCACTATTATTATTATTGTTGTTGTTGTTGTTGTTGTTATTATTATTAATCCTAAATGACCAAGTTCAAATTTTGCTTTTGAAAATTTATGTAATATGCTGTAAATAAACTTTAGAATTGAATAAAGAAAGTAATAAAATAGATAAGGAGTTTTGAGAAAACATATTTCATTGAAGTTGACCTACTGATTGACGTTCTGTGTTGAAAGTAAAAGAAGAAGACACACTATAATTGAAAAAGAGAGGTCAAACATCAATCTTAGGTTAAAAAAGATGGATAATTTTGTCTCAAAGTTACTTTTTTTTTTCTTATTCCTAAAATCCATGAAATTGAAATACCGAGGGGCATAGGATTATAATTTACATGAAAATGAAGAAAAATCATCAATTCCTTAGAATTGCAATTCCGTTCGACCAAACACAGGAATTTGCTTGCCTTTGTAATTATATGGGGAATGAATTGTAAATTCCTCCAATCAAACGCCCCGTTATAGTTGACCGATTTAAAAGAACAAGGCCAATAAACAGTTTTTGAAAGAGTCAAATTTAAAATTTTGTGATCACTCAATCTATTATTCGATCAACTTGACTGGGATTTTCACTTTGTCATCAACATTTTACGATTGCATATTCATGTCCTTGTAAAAAACAATATAATTCAACTAAATATAAAATATAATAACTTAGTAAAACATAATTTAATTAAACTAATAATTGGAAGGAAAACAGAGACTAGTATTTTATTGTTTCTTAGTATTGGTAGCTGTTTTGTCCTTATCCATGACCTCAACGTTATATAAGCAGCTAATAAGTGCATCACCTCCCACCAAAAGTAGTTTTCAGGAAGAGAAAGAAAAATTGGAATTTGAATGAAAGATCGAATAGCTATCAATTCATCAATTGTATTGAAGATGATGAAACTAAGGTCAAAGAAGTTCTCCAGAACCAACTCATCAAAGTCAGCATCATCAGCAAGTGGCAGCGCCGCCGCAGCGAACGGCAGCGTGGGCGGCGGTGAAATCAAATGGGAACTTCGCCCCGGCGGCATGCTTGTCCAAAAGAGAGAATGTTTAGATAAAGCTGAAGAGATTATCACGCTCAGAGTCTCAACCGTCTCGCAATGCCATAATATCTCCATCCAATCCACCTCAACTTTTGGTAAGCCTTCATCCATATTTTCCTCCCCTCAACCCATATAACTTAGCAAATAGGATCAAATGTCGGTCCACACAATAAATCTGTCCACTCTAAAATATAATTCCACATTGTTGTTGGTGTGTACAAGAAATCTGTCTACTTTAGACATATAATTCCGTACTACTATCGGTGTGTACAAGAAATCTGTCTACTTTAAATATATAATTCCACATTGCTATCAGTGTGTAGTATGTATAAAAAGTCTGTCCATTTTAAACATTCCACAATGGTGTAGGTGTGTACAAGGAATATTCTGTCGATTTTAGACATATAATTCTCACAATGCTATCAGTGCGTACAAATAATCTATTCAGTTTAAAATTCTCACTGCTTCTGTTGAGTTTCGAATTTTGATCTTTTCCTCTAAATTTCCTCTATTAAACCAATGAGTTAAGTCCTACAATTTTAGTAATTTGTTTGGTAGTCTAATGAATTGAAGTTGTGATTTTTGTAATATTTCAGGAGAGCTGAAGATGATGTTGTCGTTGGTGACCGGTTTAGAACCAAAGGAACAAAGAGTGCTGTACAAAGGGAAAGAAAGGGAAGATTATGAACACTTGCACATGGTGGGTTTGAATAATAAGGACAAGGTTCTACTGCTACAAGATCCGGCCATCAAAGAGCAGAAACTTCTTGGCTTAGCCGCCGGCCGCCGACCAGCTCCGGTCGTCGGATCTCCTTTCCGCACCATTACTGTATAAAATTAATTTAAAAAAAAAAAAAATATATATATATATATGTTAATCCACCTTAATATCATATAATTTGTTTTAATTTTTCGACCTCCACCCAACTAACACTTGATTCATTACAAGGAAGCTGCTGTGAGAAATTTATATGATGATCACCAACTTTGGGTTACATAAATTAGTGTAGGAACATGGGAATTTTTAATTAATTAAATTGTCACCTACATACCCTGTTGGTTGGGGGGTGCAGTGCCAGCTGTAGGATTACTAAATCGTGTAACGCGATGCGTTTCCGCGTCATTTTTATTTGTTTTAATACAAAGTTTATACATAAAAAAGAATTATTTGTTCTACTTTTATTTGTTTTAATGATCAATGGCCAATTTTTATATATATTGTTGGTGTTACTGTTATTTAATTTGTCCATCATTTTGATCACTATTTTTGGTGGTTGAAACTTAAAAAGTTGATTGGCACGTACGTACGTATTTCAGACAAACATTAAGGTTGGTTGGTATTTCCGGCCAAGCTTGAGGAATGGTATGAAAATTCAAACCAGCAGACTGGAGTGTGATTTCTGGGGGTGGAAATGAGGGGATGACGGGGAAGTATTTATATATGTAGGCAATCAAGAGGGCAGTTACGCGTTAAGGATGCATTTGTGGGCAAGATTCTAGGGTGATGACTTTCTTGAATTGGCTTTTTAGATTAGCTAGACAATCATATTAATTTTGGTAAGCAATAAACCCGTAATTAAGGGGTGATGAGCTGGTATGATTTGTAGCCATGATGGTGGAGATTTAATTTTTTTTCCTCACTTCTCTCAAAATGTTGAATCCCCAGCCCCAAGGGACTCCACACCCCAGCCCGACAGAGTATTTGGGAAGATGTAAATCAATGTGACTCAATGGCTCAGGAAAAAATGTCGGTGCGTGTTAAGCCTATATGTGGCTAATATTATCTTTGTTAGTTTATTAGTTCTATTTACATTCCTATAAACTAGCTTAGTTGTAACCTCTTACTAATTCTCCTCCCTTGTACACTATTTATAGTGGGTTAATATTTCTTCATTGAATACAACACACAGTTAGTTCATAATCTTACAGTGCGCATAAAGGATCTGCCCACCACCTTCTACACATATTGATGACAACAGCCCGACGAGTTCCAGTAACGACTCGTCATCGACTTCCAGCACTTCTGCTCCTACTTTGTCCTCTTCTTCACATAGTTCGTCGCCCACGGTTTCCGAAAAATGACCAACCAGTGAACCAGCATTCTTATGTGTCACCACCGCCGATAATCCTGAACAACAACCTGGTGTGCGTCGATCAAACAGAAATTGTCATCCTAATCCCAGGTACAGTGATTATGTGGTCAACCTAACCACGGCTCACCCCTTACCTCCTACTTTAGAGCACCCTATCGTTGCTTAGCACTAAAAGACACTCGTTGGTAGAAAGCCATGGATGAGGAGTTCGAAGCTCTACACCGCAACGAAACCTAGCAGTTTGTACCCCAGGGAGCAGGTGTCTCGATCAGTTGTAAGTGGGTGTACCGTGTTAAGCACAAACCGGATTGCTCGGTGGATCGGTATAAGGCTTGGCTTGTCACTAAAGGGTTCTTGCAGATTGTTGGTCAAGACTACTTTGAGACGTATAGTCCGATTATGAAACCAGCTATCATCCGTGTGGTTCTGACCATTGCGTTGAGCAATCTCTAGGGTCTGCGACAGTTGGATATTAATAATGCGTTCCTAAATGGAACATTGCATGAGGAGGTATACATGGAACAACCACCAGGTTTAGTTGATCTTTTCTTCTCGAATCATGTTTGTAAGTTAACCAAAGCTTTGTATGGGCTTAAACTGGCACCCATAGCATGGTACCAGGAACTCTCAAAGTTTTTGTTGCGTTGCGGGTTCTCTAAGTCATATGCTGATGTTTCATTATTTGTTTATTCAGCAAATGGTATAATTGTTAGTATTGATACTCAGTGTAAATTTTACTTGCATCTGTAATACATTTTACTTGCACTTGTACACCTATTTTCACTTACAAGTGCAAGTAATTTACCTTGTTAACATTCATGCACCTAGGTGCACCTAATTATAACGGTAGGTCCAACTAGTTAAAAATTTATTTGCAACTGTAATACATTTTACTTGCACTTGTACACCTATTTTTACTTACAAGTGCAAGTAATTTATCTTGTTAACATTCATGCATCTAGGTGCACCTAGTTATAACGTTAGGTGCAACTAGATCTGGACACGCGGATGGATGACATGCGTTCTCAGTTCTCTCTTGGGCGGGTGGTTCGCACCTGAACGCGATCCTATATATATATAAGTTCAAATGCAGATGTTGCACCCATGTGTGAAGGTGCGGTGAGATGAAAGCCATTGATCTTGCCTAAATCAATGTCCAGGACTAACAATGATTAAAAAAATGCGGTGGTAATTTGGTCATTTTCTGTATTGATCAAACTTAAGGTGCGTGGTTTACCTTATTAAGATGGGTGGTTTCTATGCTTTAAGGTGCACCAATTTTTCAGTGAGAACTTAAGGTGCGTTCATTTAAAGTTTTAGGTGCATTGTTTTACTTCTTACGGTGCGTGATTTTCCTTCTTAAAGTGTGAGGGTTGTGTGCTTGAGGTGCGTCAGTTGTTTAAACTTAAACTGCGTCAGTTGTTTAAACTTAAGGTGTGTCGGTATAAAACTTTACGTGCGTGATTTTTCCTTCTTAAAGTGTGTGATTTTCTTCTTTAAGGTGCCTGGTTTTTGTACTTAAGTGCGTCGTTAGTTATAATACTTATACGCCATTTTAAAGTTTTAGGTGCGTGGTTTGTGTTCTTAAAGTATTTAGTTTGTGTTTAAGCTGCGTGGTTTGTGTCTTTAAGGTACTTAAGATTAGGTGCGTCAATGTGTTAAGTGCACTTCGGCACATGATCTAGTCCATATATATATATATATATATATATATATATATATATATATATATATATATATATATATATGAGCCTAATTATTGGACACATCAACGGATCAACCTTATCGTCCATAATAACTTTGCTTGGGCAGTGCGCGACGAACAACTTGAGAGTCAAATAATACCAAGTTGATATTTGAATCAATTAAGCTGCTAAACTAACATTTCATGATTGATTTATGTTTTCAAGCATAAGCTAGCAATTAGTTCCAAAAAAAAAAATTTTTTTAAAACAGAGATCTGACAATTCCCACGTGTTAAGAGACAACAAATGAGAACAAGAAAGCAAGGAGAAGATTCCACCAAGAGTTCTTTTTCTGGTAGAAAGCTGGTCGGGACGTCAACCCCACATGTCCGCCACCATTAATTATGTACCATATATATATCATTGCATTCACTTTCAGCAGACATACATAATTGTTGCAGAAATCCTAAGACGCCATAATCCGTTGTCTGTTAAAGAAGCCTTAAAATGAATGTCGGACCAGATTCATATATTCTTCTCAACGAAGCACAATAATGGGATGTTAGACCAATATTATTATAGTGTTAGTCCCATGCATGCATAATGGTGTTTGCGTATGTAGGTAAAGTGTGGATAAGAGACAGGGTCCATGAGGCCACTGCACATTTTGTTTCTACATGATAAGATCATAGGAATTAAACATATACACACTCATAAAGGTGCGCTACAAGGAAATTAAAATATATAATATTTGAACATCATACATGGAACTAAATTAATTGAATCTGCAGTTTATTGCCACAACAAGATACATTGGAGTCGTTTACTTCATTTTTCTGTTTTTCCATTTCCAGTTTTCCATTTTTCCATTTCTCCAGTTTTCCTCCTCCATTCCTCCAATTTTCCATTTTTCCATTCCTCCAGTTTTCATTATTCTAATTTTTTATTTTGTTAAATACAATAATCACATATAGCATTTGTACATTTCTATAATAATAATAATAATAATAATAATAATAATAATAATAATAATATTAATACTAATAATAAATATAATAATAATAATAAAGATAATAATAATAATATTAATAATATTAATACTAATAATAAATATAATAATAATAATAATAATAACAAAATAATAATAATAACAATAGATAATAATAATAGATAATAATAATAATGATAATAATAATAATAATAATAATAATAACAACAACAACAACAACAACAACAACAACAATAACAATAACAATAACAATAACAATAACAGTAATAATAATAATAATAATAATAATAAATAAATAAATAAATAAAAGAAGAGAAAGAAACTATGAAAAACTAAAGAATAATTGTAAAAGAAGAAAAGTAGTGCGTAAGAAGAGAAAAACCTAAGGAGAAATGCGCCTAGCAGGGATCAAAGAGCTAACCTCATACATAAGGAACACTGTCCATGCGTGTTTCCTCCATTCTTCTATTTGGAGAGATCCAAATTTCCTTTCTCCAAAAGTGTATACAAAGTGGAAGAATGGAGAGGAATTAGGTAGTTGGAAAGATGATTTTAGTAAACAAACTTTCCATTTTCCATTCCTCCACTCTTTCATTTCTCTGTTTTTTCTGGAAAATTCTCTATTTTTCCAAGTTAGTAAACGACCCCATTGTTTTTCCTAACTAGAATAGTATTTCGCTAAATAAATTTATTCTTATTGTGAATTGACGCGCGAATTATATATATATATGTGTGTGTGTGTGTGTGTAATATATATAATAGAGTTGAGTAAGGGAGATAGACTTGACTTTGATGATGTTAATTAACATGATTGAGTTCTGATTAGGGAGTGATCAGTGATCACTGAATCTAGACTCAAGGGGTTAATTAACCATACTTCACCTTTGAGAAAAGAAAAGTATAGGATGTCAAGACCAGTGTTTGATGAAATGCTAACACTCATGAGTCATGAGCAGCAACATCACACGGTTATTTTGTTAGAAATATACAAATCAATACATGTATATATTAGACATGTAAAACACAAAAAATTAATCTAACCTTGATAGCGGAAGCGCATATGATCGAACATCTTCAGCCATAGTTGTAATCTCAATTGCATTGCTTGAAGAACGGTAAGGAACTGAGTTTTGTCTACCACTTAGTCTCTTGATCGAGAAACTAGATGGTGTAATTGTGAGACCGTAACAGGAGTAGTGGGGGAACCATGCTTAAATAGCCTATGTGCCATTATTATAGACTATGTAACGGCATCCGTTTCAAACCACAACATAATGGTCCTAAATGGCCTATTAAACTTTCACCACTTAATAGTTTCATTACAATAATGGAAAATGTTACATTCTCCCACTTGGTACAAGTATTAACTCAAAGAAACAAAAAGCATGAACAACCATAGAGAGATAGTTCCTCTAAATGTGAGTAGTATCTAATGATCATAATGTAACTTGTTTTTTTAAGTACTTTATGTGGTAATAAAACTTTAATAAATAAACCTTATGTTTATTTTTTATCATATTTAGTTGTCAAAAATTAATTATTGCCACAGTGGCTAAATTTGCCTAGTAAAAATTACACCACTTGATTTGTACAACATTAATGAAAAATGTTACAAATTTTCATTTGGGGCAGGTATTGGCACAACCTTCATTGAAGATAAAAAATATATATATGAATCATAGCGGTATGTCTTCAAAATTAAAGTGTGAGTAATATAATACCATCTATGCATCACATGCATTTTGATTTCCAACTCAGGTCCTCTATGAATAAATTCTACGTTTATTCTTAGCTTGGTCCAACCTTAAGATGTTTCTGAAATAGATATGTGCATAACCATATGAGAAAGTGAGAAATCATCCAAATTACATAGAAGTGATGACAACATGAATGTACGTACAATATAGTCACATAATAAGTTTCATGTACCCTTTATAATTCCTAAAATTCTTATAAGCATGCTTTAAGTAGGGATCCGAAACTATTAGCAAAATGCTAATATATTACATGATTAACCCCTCATCTTTAATACTATTTATAATGGCTAAGTTTTTCGGAGTTGACACATATGCCACTCTCACACTTATTAATCTTAGCCAAAGATAGTAACTGATGAGTAGTCCATATTCCAACGGCTTAGATAACAAATCCATAAGTCTAAGCCCACAAACGAAACATTAAACATACACCTTATAAATATTCTCCAAAATCGAAAATGAAGCCCAACTTTCATGTTAGAGAGCACTAACGAGGATTTGATTAATGGAACTTTATGAAATAACATATATCGTGTCAACATATCAAAAGATCCTTAAGATTCTTTCATATGAACCAACATCATGAGTTTTTGCTTGCTCTATATCTCTCAACATTGAATTTTGAGTCATTTCAAATTTTAATAACTCAGGATCAATTTAATGAGACTAAAGACTCCAATAATGCTAAAGAATCAAACTCATGATAGTTCACCATAAACACAATGTCATTATTATAATAAAAACTCTTAATATTATATTGTGACAACATTTTTATAAATATGTTGCACAACTTGTAGTTCAACAATTTGAACTAATTAATATATAATAACAAGGCAATTAATATATAATAACAAGGCAAGGCGTCTCATCCTTGAAGTGGAACAATTTTGAAGTTGGACATCTTAATGATCTTTTCAAATGACCACCCCCACTAGTCAAGTCATTACTCTCACTAACTAATCAAGTCATTCTTAAGCATTATAAATGATATGCACACTAATGATCCTCAAGTCCAACTAATTTAACAAGGATTAGAATTCCCCACCCTAGTTGGACATCCTAAATATGTACATGTAATAGACATAGTACAATTTCCAGCTACTTAAACAAATTAAATTGCTTTAGTTGAAATTTGGCTAGATATGTACGTTCACTTCCATTATAAGGATCTAAAAGTATATCATGTCTAAAATTCAAAAGCTCTACTGTGGTTGGGCTGAAAAACCAATTAAGCAACATACAGTAACAATTTCAAGTTACTATAGTTTTGGAGATTAACAAAATACGTGTTGCCAATGCAACCCATGCCACATAGAATTATAACTTGCTTTAAAGTTATAAATTCTAAAAAATGTTATGATAAAATTTTATCTTGATCATCAATTTAAACAGAAGAATCTAGTGACATAAAACTTGTTTGTGGGCTAAAGATTTATTCAATTAGACTCAGGCACTCAGCTGAGACTTTATGAGAATCAAATAGAAGAATATAGTGACAAAAAAATTGTCTGTGGGCTAAAGTTTTATTCAATTAGACTCAACTAAAACTTTACGATAAAAAAATGAATGGAAAGAAAGGTGGGAATGAAGATTCCCGGGAATGTCGTTCTCAAAGGATGACAACTTGAAGAGATTGAAGAGCGTGCAATTTACGAGCAATGCATTGACAAGGAATCTCTAGGTGCACAAATATTGATTGCAATTCCAAGTTGTAAAAGCATGAAAGCAAAGACAATGAAATAGCAAACAACAAGTTGCAAGGTGTAATGTGCCTTTGGTGATTCACATCTCAGGATTAGGCGGAGATGAGCGCATTGAACTATTCATGTGGTTGACAGTTCTTACAACCCAGGCACAACGACGCAATTATTTACACATATATATGTCAAATAAAAAAAAATCAATCAATTGGTATCATGTAAATACACAAATATTTAAGGATATATTTAGAAAAAAAAAATGTAGCTATCATTTGTTTTGGTCATTTAATAAGGGTTCATACGTACGCCGCCCAATATATATGATTTGTAATATAGTATTCAGTTCAATCTGATGATCTGATCGACCAAATATTCCCAACAATTATAGTGTCTAGAAAAGGAACGAATTGATAGTTTGATTTATTAAGAATCTTTCAAAACTTTTTCCAGCAGGACCAATTAGGAAACCTTTTCAGCCATATGTATTATCTACTGTTTATTCATATCCTTATTAACATGATGAACCAATTCATTTTGATTATTAAGCTAATTAAACTCAATGATGAAAATAATCAAAAGAGGAGTTTTTTTTTTTCTAAGTAGTTCCAATGATGAATATTGTAAATGTTATATTTGTATATAGCCTATCGTTGGCTTATTTCATGACAAAAATAATCTGAGGATTCATTCTAATAATATATAGAATAGGTGCATGCACATACTAATGTGTGGTATTACTCAACTATAACAAAAGGTTATGTGGTATTACTCAACTATAAATAGGTTATGTGAATGCTTAGTCAAAATAGAAATATACTACATGGACTCATATTTCTTATTCTCAACTTCTACTCTCTCACATAAATTCTTGATGTATGCACTTTTTCTAGAACCCACATGATGAAATTATCCAATTCTTGTTTGTCATGGAGTAAAAGTGAGTAAATAGAATTTGGGATTACATGTAGTAGAACTCGCCAAAATATATAGTCATGCACCTAATTTGAAAATATTAATAGTTAAAGACCAAATTTGATACATGTACAATAGTCAAAGGATCAAAAGTGATTTTTTTTTTCTTTTTAATATACTAATAGTTCATTATTTTTGTATTGAAGGTTTATTATTTGTTAGTATATCAAATAATGAACATTTAGTACATACACAAATGATGAATCTTCAAAAAATTAAACATACACATTTTCCTTTTTTTTTTTTTTTGTGACTGCAATTTAACATATCCATAATATCTGTTCAAGGTGATGATTATGCCAACATCTTCCATCAAACTACAAAGTACTTGACCAACAATCAACATAAATTTTTAATAGGTTAAAAATGTGCCTTTACAATATAGGTCATAGTTTATTGTATGCCAAATTATTATGTAGACCATAACAAAAATTACATTTTTAATATATTAAAAATATATTATTTGTGTACTGAATGTACATTATACTAAATAATGTACTTTTAGTACTCAAATAATATATTTTTTCTGAATATAATGTATATATTTTTAATATACTAAAAATATATTATTTGTATATTAAATATACAGTATTTAATAATATGATCCATACAGATGTGTGGAGTAATAATGATTGCTATTGTATAACGTCTGTGCGTCAATCTTCTTGGCTATGAGGCCCATTCCTTTCTCCTTTCTAAGAGATTTATTCTAAGCCCATTAAGGCTTCAGTGGATCCACCTTCACCCAAGCCAATGACACAAAAACATGGCAAATTATGCTATGGATTCGAGTCCACCTTGTAAGATGGACCCGGATTTATATTCACAAATTTAAAATTTTATGTTCAAAAATTTAGAGTTTTATGCACAATTTAAAATTTTATATTCACAATTTTAGATCGCAATATACAAAATTACATTACTCAATATTCACAATTTTTGTTATATAGATTCAAAATTGTGTTATACTGTTGAACATAGAGTTATGAAATTGTGAACATAGAGTCATGAAATTGTGAACATAGAGTTATGAAACTGTGAACGTAGAACTATGAAATTGTGAACATGAAATTATGAAGTTGTGAACATGGATCTGTGAAATTATGAGCATGGAATTATAGAATTGCGAACATGGATCCGGGTCCACCTTACAATGTGGACTCAAGTCCATGGCATAACAACTGACAAAACACCAGACCTATCAATATTGGTGAGGAAAATTATATCGTGGACCAATGTTTATAATGTGTATTGTGAACTTTAATCTAAAATGATATCATTTTGTTTAAATTAGAATGATCAATTTTTTCTCTCTATTTGATCAACATTCACATTTGTAGTGAGCACAAAATCTATTAATTGTAAGTACATAAATTTACATTGGTAAATATATAACGTGTAAACTAACTATATATGTATAATATTATTAATATATGAATTGTAAGTAAATAACTTAAAAGTTAAAGATTCATAACTATAATTGGTATAGTTGTAAGAGAAATTTGGTTAAAAATTAACAAGTCATTATTATGTACTTAAGGTATTGATTTTATAAATACGTAGTTAACAGATTATATACTTATAATTAACATATTATATACTTGTAATTAACAAGAGTTAATTTCATTTTTGGTTCTAGATTTATAGGTGATAATCCATTTTTAGTCCATCTTTTTCAAAACATCACCCTTTGGTCCTAGTATTATTGTGATATAACCGTTTTTTGTCCTTTGTCAACAAAATCATTGAAATATCGTTAAATACAATGACATTTCGACTGTTTTTTAATACAAAGTGGGTTGGCCTGCTACATTTTTATTTTTATTTTCTTGAAAAGAACTCATAATTGTAAACCTAAATGCTCTTGTATTTTACGAAATTTCAATGATTTTGTTGACGAAGGAACAAAAATAGTCATGTCACAATAATACTAAGACCAAAGAAGGATGTTCTGAAAAAGGACTAAAAGTGGATTATCACCTATAAATCTAGGACTAAAAGTGAAAGTAACTCTAATAAACAATTATGTACCCGTTCTAACATTGTTCTAGCATTGTTTTAAGTTCATAAGATGTGGACTATAAGTAAATAAACTTAAAGCTAAATGTTATAAATTAAGTGTTTAACAAGTAATTATGACTATAGTATATTTTTAAGATATATTTAGTTTGAATTAGCAAGTTTTTATTATAGAATTAAGGTATTAATTTTATAAATATATAGTTAACAGATTATGTATATGCAATTAAGATATTATATATTTGCAAATAACGATTATGCACCCATTCTAACATTATTTTAAGTGTATAATATGTAAACTATTGGTAGATAAACTTAAAGTTTAATGTTCATAAATTGAGTTTGATATGTAATAATTATGATTATTGTATAGTTTTAAGTGATATTTGGTTGAAAGTAACAAGTTTTTATTATGGACTTAGGTATTGATTTTATAAACATATACTCCATAGTTAATAAATTTGTACATGCAATTAATATATTATATACATGCAATTAACATATTATGTACCTGTAGTACCAACATTATTTTTTATTGCGTGAAAAAAATAGTATCACTAAAAGCACCATTTATGTGAATTACAAAATAATATCATTTTGGACTAAAATTTACTATGCAATGTGGATCATGATCCAGGATAAAACGATTGTATTTATGAATACGAAAATGATATTTTATACTCTAAATTTTTCTCCAATATTTCACCCCAAGGTGTAGCGGCTTAAGATCATTAGTGCTCATGACTTGAGTAATCCCATTATCAGTTAAAAAAATAAGTTAATTGTCCAATTAGAAAATGTCATATAAAGAGGAGAAGATCAGATAGGAAAATTTTGAAGGGATGGATATATAAGTAACAGTTAATAGTATATAAATATTTAAAATTATTATTTTTTGAGTACTATTGACTCTATTACAATTTAATATATGTTGATACATACTTTTTCAACTTATTGAAGCACCAGAGTCAACACCCTCACTTGAATTCAAACATGTAACCTCCCATTTGAGAAAGTCATAGTTATTTATGTATAGAGTTTATTACCGAAATGGTTCCTCGACTATTGCGAAATTATCAATTTGGTCCTCGACAATTTTTTGTGCCCAATTAAGTCCCTCGACTTTGAAAATTTTCATCAATTTGGTCCTCTGTTTATTTTGCCGTTAAACATCCGTTAAATCAGGACCAAAGTGATAATTTTACTATGGTCAATGGACGATTTTAGTGAAAATTAATTACCAATTTGGTCCCGATTTAACGGAAAAATAAGCAGAGGACCAAATTGGTTAAATTCTTTAAAGTCGAAGGACTTAATTGGTCACGAAAAATTATTAAGGACCAAATTGATAATTTCACAATAGTCGATGAACCATTTTAGTAATAAACTCATGTATATTTTTACACAGAAATTTTAAAGTTCCTTGGTAATATTTTATAAATTTCATTTCGTCTCGTTTTCTTCGAGTTCATTTTTTAATTATATTTTGGGTTTTCTTTTTCTATTGCCTCGAAATTATCAAACCTATTCTTGTATATTTATAGTCTACCAACCAAAGTAAATTTATATTGTATAAATGGTTTTGTTTTTTTTTTTTTCTCGATTTGATCACATGTTTACTTATTAGATTACTAGAATTATGTATTGAAATTAATTTTATTCATGTTAATAAAATTCCTGATTAAATTGAAGAGACCTACCTCATAGAATTTATACCTGTATTTTGTTAAAATATTTATTAGTACAAATCTGTTGCCACTTCTATTTTAGTGAAATGTAATTATTACGCCACATAATAGAAAATGAAGCAAATGAAGCATTCACACGTTTTGGATCAATTTTACTGAGTGGATGCTGAATGCATACCAACTCGACAAGTTTCTGCTTTTGTTCTTTCTTTTAATATTCCTAAGCATAGTAGTATAGTACAGTGCATAGCTGTTAAGATTATACATCTAATTGGGACAACATTAATCAAACAATTAGTTTAATAATTATAAATTTTAAATTTTGATCTCTATAAAGATTGTTTATTACCCATTTTTAAATGAAATTAGTTAATTATGAACAACTTAAATTGATTTATCTGATGTTTTATCGATTAAGATTACCAAATGAATTTTAAGAGTGCACATTTCAATAATAGCTAAGGGTGAATCAAAAGATTGAATATCGAGAGTAACCACAATCAAGATGACTTAGGATACAAATAATCACGAGTTCGAATCACAGTTTTTTTTATTTAAGTCGATCAACTATGAACAACTTAAGTTGATTTACTGTCATTTGTGGATTATAATCACAAGGAAAAATTTAACCAATACACATCATAAAAAAAAAATAAAAAATTGACGTCTAATTATCTATATACAAAGCTCGTTTTTGGAAGTTTAAAGAATATTGATTTTTTTGCATTTTTAGTCCCACGACTATAGTGGCACTTGTAAGATTGGTCTACGACTTTCAAACTTTGCAATTTTGGTCCATGACTATTGTTTTTGTTGCAAAAATGGTCCTTCCGGCGCCGGAAAACAAAAACCGGTGAATTTTCCGGCAATTTTTCGCCGGAAAAAAAATCGACATATTTTCCGTCAATTTCTTGCCGGAAAAAAAAAAACCCTTTCAAATAGTATTAAAATTGACATTTATTGACATTTTCGGCAATAGGATTTTTGACATTTGATACTCAAAAAAAAATTGACATTTCTAAAAAATTAATTTAGTTTACTATTTATTCAAAATTGACATTTCTAAAAAATTCCACTTTGTGTTGGTAGATGTTACTACTGGGCAAAATTATTCAAATATTATTTTTACTTTTTTAGTTTAAATTTAATCTTAATAATATTATTTTTTGTTGATCTTGAATTTGTATTAATAATTTTGAATTTGTACTTAATTGGCTAAAAAGTAAATATAATTTAAATTTAAACGAAAAAGTAAAAATAATTTTGAATTTGTATTTAATTTTACTAAGATTAACTTGGCTACGTATGCTTTTAAAAATAATTAGTTTTAGCTTTAATTAGTTTACCAAAATAAAAAATAATTAAATTGACTACATATATTTTTAGAAAGGAATTTGTTTTAACTTAAATTTATTGTTTAGAAATGTCAATTTTAATCCTACTTGAAAGGAGATTTTTTTTCCAGCGAGAAATTGACGAAAAATATGTCGATTTTTTTTTTCAGCAAAAAATTGCCGGAAAATCCGCCGGTATTTGTTTTCCGGCGCCGGAAGGACTATTTTTGCAACAAAAACAATAGTCATGGACCAAAATTACAAAGTTTGAAAGTCGTGGACCAATCCTACAAGTGCCACTATAGTTGTGGGACTAAAAATGCAAAAACCTCAAGAATATTTTCTCAAAGGTTAAAAACAAATAATTCTTTTCAAACAAAGAGAAGATAAAATTCCTTGCTTGTAAACTTACGCTCTGCAGTTTAATTGCTTTCTCCTTTCCATCTCCAAAGCCAAATTTGTGTTGCCCCTGCAGTTTATTAACGAGTTTCAAGAATAATAGAAAGGCGAGTAGAAAGCTGGGATTTTGCTGAGGTTTTTTTGAATCTGCATTGGTTTAAGAGAGATGGGTATGAAGCAATAGGAGAGAAGATCTTCGTTTGGTGGGTGATTATACAGTAATGGAACCCCCAAGGGGGTTTCTGGCATCTCTATGGAACTTCATCCGTTTCTTGCCTTACTTCATTGGCCTTCTCATCCTTGGCACCATAAAAGGCATGTTTCCATCCCTGCTATTCTCACTCTTTTGGTTTTGTCTCTTTCACTAGGTATTCATATTCAAAAACATTATATTTCTGGAGTTTATTCTTCTGCAAATTTTGCCTTTTGGTTACTCCATATTTATTTATTCCAGAGTTCACATGTTTAACACTTCCTAAATATATTGCAATGGGATGTTTGGAGTTTCAGTTAGTCCCAACAGAAACCTTATTGCTAATTAAGTTTGCAATACAGCTATGGCAATATCTGTTGAGCAGAGCCCGGTGAAGGGCCAAGTCGAGTTCAAGGTGGCTAGGGGATCCTTGGACGGAGGCCTGAAAGGCCAAGTTCGGCACCCTACCTCTCGAAAATGTGTCAATATGACGGTATAAGGAAATAAAGTTGCGTCTTCGCTACTAGCTTTAGTTTTTAGGGTAGCGGTAGGCGCTTAATCCTAACAATATCCAAAATAAAGTGAAGCTCCTTTTGTGTTGGTACCTATCTATACCCAACCTTTCTTGGAGATTTTCCAAAAAGCCAATGAACTCCAAGCTTCACAATTGCTTTAATCTAAATTATGCTTCCTTGTTAGAATGCAATGATAATTCTGAGAGGGGTAACTACATGGTCTCTCAATGCTCAAAGACTGCCCTTTCTTTAATCATAGTGAATTCTGGAGACTAACATCAGGCTGTGGAATGTATTTCAGTTAGGAATAGATATGTGGTGTTTTGGGTTATTTTTTCAGGAACAATCTTGCATTTGTTATTTTGTGGAAATAATGGTTCAGAGGAGAGCTTATGTGTCTTGCATCACTATCGTAGCTGCCCATTTTTACTTTCTTTTCTCCATCTTCTAATTGTTTTGATGTATAGTTACTTATTTCTAGAGCTTTCCTTGCAAAATTTCTTCACCAGGTAGTCAGGTACCATGGTATCTTAATGTATTTACTCCAATATGCCAAAAGATTCTTAAATTCAAGATTGTATTTGCCACTGATCCAGTAACCAAAATTACATCTATTATATTGTATATTATGAAGTCTCTCAGCTGGTGTCCTAGAGATTCAATGCAATTCTATATTAATGTTGACAAAATTTGTCTTATGCTTTCATTTTTCAGGTGTCATTTTGTGCCCATTTATACTTGTTATAGTTACAGTTGGGAACTCTGCTATAGTATTGGGACTTTGGCCAGTTCACCTGCTCTACTCATTTTACTGTGTCCTTAGGTGCCCTCTTCATCCATTTCACTTCATGCCAGCCTCAGTTTATTTGCTATACTTCTAATTGCCATTTTTTTTTTGTCTTTTGCAGCGCAAAACAAATAGGCCCAGTTTTGAAACTCGTCTCTTGTATCTGTCTTCCTATCATTTTATTTTTGTGGTTACTGATTGCAATTGCCAGCAGCATTGTTGGGGGGGCTGCATTTGGTTTTCTTTCACCCATGCTTGCCACTTTTCGAGCTATTGACCTAGGAAAGCCTAATAAACTTTACCACTGCATTTATGTATGTTTCCAAAACCGTCTTCTAAACCCTGTTATATGCATACATTTCCAGTCATTTTATTATCTTTACTTTGGCTAATCTTAGATGATGAGTTCTGCATATAGGATGGAACTTGGGATACAGTCAAAGGGAGCTGTACTATAGTTAGAGATGTAGGGGACATTTGTTACCATTCCTACTTCTCAGTAATGGATGATCTACGAATTCAAAAGTCTTCAACTGGAAAATATTACGAGATCAGGTTTTCATTCATCCCTTCTGTTTTGGCTTTTTTGGGAAGTTTCTTTGCTGTTTCAATTCAGTCCTATGCGAAACTCTTCTACATGAAATTGGGAGTTTTGTTTGACACCTTAGAAAGAACTTGAGTGCAAAAGCATAGTACATGTATTTTCTTTGTGCAAAAAAAGGAGCATGAGAGCATTTTGATTCCCAGCTTTCTCTGGAATGCAACTGATACGATCCCGCATCAGCTCCAAGAGATTGTGGAGTGGTACTTAAGATGAGGCCAAACCTCCACTCATTAGCTAGCTTTTGTGGTGGAGTTAGGGCCTTGGCTTCAGTGCCGCAACATTTGGTACTTCCATTAAGAGGCCAGAGTGTGGTGGGAAAGGGCTACCTGGAAGAAGGCTACCCAGTGCTTGATAAGGTCCAGAGTGAAGCCATCCAAAGGGGAAAAGGGCTACCTGGTGCCGGGAAGAGTCCGGAGTGTGAGCTGTCTAGAGTAAGCCGACGTCGGGCAGTCACTCATGAGCTAGCTTTTTTGGTAGAGTTAGGGCCTTGACTTAAGTGTCGAATCAGCAACCCGGACCATTCTTGTAGGTTGTGCCACTTTATTTCAGTTTCTTTGATGCTCATGATGTTAGGAAGTTGCAAGCATATATTCAGGGTTTCTATTGTTCCTTTCCTTTGGGTAGTGCACTTGTTTATTTAGGAAACTGTTACAAAATTGCAGGTTGCTTTACCTTCCTGTAGCACTATTTTATGGCTTGCTAGGTTCCATGGTCGATATGCTAGTGATCACTGCGATAGCTGCCTATAAAAGTCCTTACATGCTTATCAAGGGATGGTATCGCTTGTTTCACGATTGTATTGGCCGGGAGGGACCTTTCTTGGAGACAATCTGTGTGCCATTTGCTGGTCTTGCCATCCTGCTCTGGCCATTGGCTGTTGTTGGTGCATTCTTAGGCTCCATTGTATCAAGTATCGTCCTTGGTGCCTATGCAGGAGTTATTCTATACCAGGTATTGTTGATTTGGTTTTCTCCATGCTATATAATTCCCTCCCTAGTGGGGGATTTGGTTGATTTGGCCCATGACCTGACTTTGATACCATTTGTTAGAATTAAACGCTTATCACTATGCCAAAAGCTATAGCTCACAGCAAAAACGCAACTTTATTTCTTTATACTGCCACCACATTTTCGAGAGGCAGGGTGCTGGACTTGGCTCTTCACCGGCCTCTGCCCAACAATCCCCTAGCCACTAATTGTTGGACTTGGCCCTTTATCGGCCTCTGATCCGCCCAACAACCTTTGCACATGTTTTCTTAATTGTGATAATTTTTCCTTTTCCTTTGAACAGGAGAGCTCTTTCTGGTATGGGATATGCTATATTGTTGCCTCGATATCCATATATGATGAATATAGCAATGATATTCTTGACATGCGTGAAGGATACTGTTTTCCCAGGTTCTAAATCTTGGATGATGTTTCAATTCAGCTTTGAACCATGTATTTTATTGGTATAATAAACTTTGACATTGCCTGAATTTGGGAGATCTATACAGGCCAACATACAGAGCGGAGACTACTTCTAGAACCAACTCCCGTGCAGGTTCTTTCTCGAAATCTGACTCTCTCGGAAACCCACCCAATCGCTCAAACTCCATGAACACCTCTACGACTGAATTGAAAGCCTCACAGGTATGCTGTTGATTATCAAATAGTTTTATGGAGCAGAACTTTTCTTTGAAAGTTGAAACTATAACCAAAGTCATTTTTTATTGTAGAAATAATGAAACTAATCCTAATAATACATTACTCTTGTAGATTGCTGATGCCTTTTTCGAGGCATGTCGGTGTAATGGTGAAATCTTGGCATCTGAAGGTGTTATAACACGAAAAGATTTTGAAGATGCCAAGTCTAGTCGAGATAATGGCAAGACCATAAGTATCGGTCTACCAGCATATTGTTTCCTCCAGGTGCTTCTACGTTCTGCCAAAGCCAACTCTGCTGGTCTGCTATTAAGTAAGTAACACATGCATCTAGTTCGATTATATACTTCGATATAGAGTTAATACCCAATTTAGTCCTCGACTATACTACTATAGTAGTTTTCCTCGATGTAGTCCTAAACGTCTTTTTGTTGGGTCCTCGACTTCGATGGTTTTTCCTAATTGAGTCGTCGGCTGTTAGAATCAAGGACTAAATAAAAAAAAACCACTATAGCCAAAGACTAAATTGGATATTAACCACTATAGTCGATGACTAATTTGGGCAATAGAAGGAAAATTACTGAGCTACAGTTACAGATGACTCAATTAGGAAAAACTATCGAAATCGAGACCCAATTAAGCACAAAAAGATATTTAGGGCTAAATCGAGGAGAACTAAATTGGGTATTAACTCCTTTGATATATTATTGTTGAAGTGATGATAAATGAATCGGTTATGTGATATCATATCGTGGAAGCAATGATAAATGAATTGTTTACATGGCTTCGTCCTCCATCCCATGTGCAGATGATAATACTGAGATAACTAGCACAAACAGGCCTAAAGATTCCCTATATGATTGGTTTTTCAATCCACTGTTGACCATGAAGGAGCAGATCAAGGCTGGTAACCTTTCTGAATCTGAAGAGAAATACCTCGGTAGATTGATTCTGTTGGGCGGTGATCCTGAGAGCCTGAAGAACTCGAATATTGGCTCGCCTCCTGAATCTGAGCTAAGACGAGCTGAGCTCGAGGCATTAGCTCGAAGGTGATGCTAAAACCTTTATGGAAATATATCATTGAACTCTGTCGATTATGATTTGGTATCGCGATACTAACTGAATGCTTTTCATTCCTATATTTGTTCACGAAGGCTTAGAGGGATAACCAAATCTATATCGAGATTCCTCCCAACATTTAAGCGGCGGTTTGATAGCAGCATGAAGAGCGTGTTAGACGAGCTAGCCAAGAAGAATGGTGAGAGCAGAAAATGTGAAGCCGAGGGCCAAAGTATCCGCAGGTCGAAGAGCATGTTTGTTAAGATTTTTAGCCAGAAATCTTTTAAAGACAAAAGAAGCAACACTGAATCTGATCAAGAGGAGGCTCAAATGGTTGGTAACGAGGGAGATACTGAAATCAAGTAAAGGATTGTATACTATCTGGTTAGGGCGTGGGGCGTTTGAGTTGGACGATTCCACTTTTTTGTCGTAAGGATTGAATACTGTGTGTAGGTGAATGAGTCTTGCATGCCAAAAGTAAACTTCAAACCCTGAATGCATGGCATGAGGGTCAAACTAACTTACCAACTATACAACAACTAGCTTATGGCCTTTTGCTACAAAATATTTTTATAGCAAATTCTTGATGAAAGATTTTAAATCGAAAGTAATATTTTTAAATAATACTTATTAATACTTTTTAAAGAAAAATAATAGTTACAAAGAAAGAAAAGTAGTAAAAAATAATACTTTAATTTTATCAAACATGTATTACTTTTTAAGTAAATTAAAAAGTAATACATTTCAACATGTTAGTCCAATATACCCATTTGCCATTTATAGTTTTCCCTTGTGTGATGTTTCAAAATGATTTTGAGTTTAGGGTGAAGTTATGTTGCTCACTTTATTATAAGTGATAACAAAAAGAAAAGAAAACGATCTTATTAAATATAATATATAATTGTGATGGTAGTAAAGAACAATACTATATTACTATTCATACATTTTAATTTTTATATATTTTATGATAATGTATAAAACAATATTTTACTGTGAAACTATAATAGTAAAGAATAATACCATTAACACATTCTTATTTTTTTTTGATATTTTTACATAATAAGTTGGTTTTATCTAACGTCGGGATTGAATGAATATACTATTCAATAATTAGTAATTGGTGACATAAATAAAACCAATTACTAACTTACTAAGTATATTTTAGATAAAAATATTTAAAATAAAATGTGGAAATTACATTATTTCTTCCTCTGCCCTGCTTTCACATCCTTTACAAATTACAACCTCCTACTCATGTTTCAGAAACAGCAGAACCGCCTTTTCTGTCGGAAAATAATGGAATATATAATCATCATTTTGTCGGTAGCCAATAAATCAATCTCAATTTCTACCATACAAATCCAAATATTAAATATATACTCCGTGTGAGAATTGCTTCCATTTTTCAAACATAAAAATATACTCAATTCCAATAAAAACTTTATCCACAAAGTTTTAATAATAATGATAACAACAACATAAAAATACCCCGACTCGACAGTATACCATCCAAACTATATTTGTTGGTTTAAAGGAGTTGAGAGATTAAAAATGATCGAATTTATCTAGGAAGACAGGCAACAGCTAGTGATGGTGGTCAACGACGGAATAGTTACGGGTAATCTATTGATTACTTCCTAAGTGAACTTATTTGATTGATTTTATGAAGTTGAAGTACTTAATTACACCTTTTTTAAGTTGAAGGGTTTAATTGCACTTTTATATAAAGTTTTAGGGTGTATTTCACCCTTTTCCTAAACTTATTTATAAACTAAAATACGTAGTAATATATAAGCTCTAAAAACCTATCAAATAGAGCCTAGAGATTGGGATTGGGAGTGAGAATTTCACTATTGTTAAAAAGACAAAAAATAATATTAACTCTTTAAAAACAACCAATTCCAGTCAAAAATGATAATTGATCTTTTGCTGGAGCAAAATAGAAAAAGGTCAAATATAAGGGAATTTTGTGAAAGTAATTTTAAGATAAATTTGAAAAAAAAATAATAAAAGCAGTTTATAGCTCTAATTAAAAGGTTATATAAATTTTTTAAAATTTTATATATTATCAATTATTGTTAAGACAATTAAAACAATAAACATTGAAAATAAACCGTGTAAGATTGTTTCAACTTTACCATCAATACTTTTGATATAGATTATCTTAGGGAATGTTAGATAATGAAAATGTTAGATTCTTGTGTTTGTGTTTGGTTTAAAACAGAAGCATGTAAATAAGACAACGAAAATAAGACAAATTGATTAGAATGTCAAAAATCTAAAATTAGTAATAAGATAAGGGAATGTGAGATTAAGTAAGAAATTGGGATGTATCTCACATTCCCTTCCTATAGTTAAAAACTTTATCTTGAGATAATATTACATTCCTTGGGAAAATTATATAACCAAACATAGAAATCTTATATTCCCAAACAAATATAACCTTAGTTATCTTATATAACTTGAACCAAACACCTCCTAATGTTATTATATCCTAAACCAACCTCAGACTGAAATGCAAAGGAATATACTTCTATTTTTTTTAATTCATAACTAACAAAATGACTAGAGATTGGAGTGAATTTCTTTTTGGCAATGTCCCAGCCACCAGGTTCTTTCTTGCATTATGGACCCTGATCCAAAAATTATGTGGCATGTTTTTATTTGCAATTAACAATTAATTTGTGTCTGTAAATGAATTAAAGACACATAACATGTTAAAAATTAACATAGTATGTATTATATGTTTGCAATTAACATGTTATGTCTCTGTAGTTAACATGTGTCTTCAATTTATTTACATGCACATATATATACTGTTAATTGTAAGTAAAGAATATATCAATTGCAACACATAAATAATGTGGAGGTTATTGAACCAGAATTCAACATGCAAAATAAACTCTGGTCTATCATATAATTTACCACTTTTTATTCAAATTATACCATGGACCTGAGTGAAAAAGAATAAAATTAATCGTATATACCGTGGGGAGGTCGTCATCACGGGGATCACCGGGCCTTGCTGCAGGCGGTTGGCGAGCGGCGGAGTTTCCGGTTCCTTTTTTCTCATCTCTTGCCTTGGCAAATATCACTGTAAATCCATCGGCTGAGGCCGGGTTATTCACATCCCACTCGCCGAATTTCGGCAACGGCCGCGCTTTCTCTGCAGTCTGCATATATCCGCCGACTAATGCTATTTATTACCAAAAATCTCAAATGCATCGTTGATTATGGATGATTTTGATGGGGGCTAGGTTTTCATATAATAAACACAGATCGAAATCTCGATCAGTATAAGCAGATCAGAATTAGAAACAATAAATTCTCAATCTCAAGCCATTATGAAAATATATACACGCATATATTAATCTCCAATGGCAATGAAGAATTGAATACAAACAATTAATTAATTACAAGACGCGTGATGGATAATCTAATCTGCAAATTATATTGGAGAGGATCGGAGGACAAAAATCTGAGGAACTTACAGGCGTCATGAGAGATGGAATATGCAGGAGCTGAGCCTCAAATGGAAACAGAGTTATTAGCCAACAAGAGATCAGGGGGAGGGAGAAAAGCACACACGGAAATGGTGATGGGAAGTGGGAATGAGTCTTGATCGAGGTAGAGGAATATAAGAGGTAGCACTTACGCAATTTTAATGGAGCCTAGCAGGATGCGCATTTTGCATGCACTCAACAATATAATTAACAAAATGATTTTCAAGGTTGAATTACATTATTAACCATAGGCAAAAACTTGAGACCGACACGGTCTCACGGATCCTTGTTTGTGAGACAGTTCGGGTTGTAAATAACTGAGGGTATAGGTATCACAATTCCAATTATAAGTATTGCAATTTTCATATATGAGTATTAGGAGTGGAAATAAATCATTATTACGTGGATTGTAGTCCACACAGCTATGTGAACCACGATCCAAAAACATATAAAGTACATTATTTTAACTCATAAAATACATTATTATAACACGCAAAGTACATTATTTTAACTCATAAAGTACATTATCTTACCGTATAAATTTTATTCTAACACATAAAAATACATTATTCTAACACATAAAATACATTATCTTACCTAGAAAGTTCATTATTCTAACATAAGTGACGCTATTTTGGACCGTGGTCCACACAATAATTTGTCAGGTGTAAATAGGCTAGGTCACTATCAAGGGACTTACGACTTGGCCTAGTTTGGGTCCAGTCTAGGCCTATTTAGGCCTATAACTCTGTTTGGCACGCCTAACTGAAAAGCTAGTTGAAATTGAAGTTGAAAACTGAAAAACTAGTCAAACTGCATCAAATATAAAAAGATGATTTATCTATCACAAATACATGCATCAAACATGAATTAATAAGCTAACAATTACTAGCCACATGTGCCAAATTACCCTCAGCGTCGCACTGTTGCTCTCAATGACTTGAATATCCTTCTCTCCCTGCCGCGAGCATGCTAGAAACCTTATTTCCATTGGATTTGCACGCTGCTACCACATACCATGCTTAGAGCACTAAGTACAATAAATTGAGATTTTCTTGTATTCGATCCGCATCCAAAACCCTCTCCTAGATAAGCATCATCATTTGCAAAACAAATCCAAATTAAAGCTCATATAGTAAAAGCTTTCTTAAATCTATCTCAAGGTTAACCCTGACAATGCTAAAGTATTTACAATGAATGGTGGGAGTGTCAAGAGCAAACAACCTCCCAATTAATTGACAAATATGCTTTAAAGTTTAAACTCACATTATCTAAAAATTAGTGCAGAAACTCTAGCTTGATAATAAAATTCAAACCGTAGTAATGAAATACTATTTGTCTCGTGTAACTAGATAATCTTGTCAAATAACCTAATATTCCATGAATCAAATGCACTAATAGTTCATGCTAATCATCTAACATGCAGAAATAGAAAAATCTTAGCAAAACATATCTTAATTAATTGTAACAGGGTCAATAGTATTAAAAAAAAAAATTAATTGCGTAATATTCCACAACATTCATACGGCATGTGATTTATTAGTCTAGGGGCTTGTAACTTAAAGTAATCATATGCAATTCCTTTTGAAATGAATTTGCACAATACATGATCACTTGGCCAAATTAATTAACTCTTAAGCCACCTTGCTTAATCAAATATTATACTACGTATTAATTAATAATTAGGCAAATGATATAGCTAGCCCTAATTAATTAATTGATTGATGATTGATTTCTTAGACTTAAATAGCTTAATTAAAATGCTAATTATTAATTGAAGATATATTCCAATCAAATATGCAGCTGGCTAGCTGGCTTAATTACACTCCAAGTTTGCTCCAATTAAAGAACAAAAATAATTAATATTATTACTGTTCATACATACTTTCCCAACCTATTGAAAAATAAATAGTCAATGCTCCATTGAGTCTATACATAGATTTGAACAAGTGAAACTGTGACCTCTTATTTGGGAGACTCACAATTATGGCATTTGACCATTAATACCAACAAATTGTCAATATTCATATTTGAAAATTTAATTTTACAATCATTTTAACGGGTTTAGAAAAGAGTTAACGGTACAAGAGTAAAATATTGCCTTTGCCCTTTAGTGATAATTGAGTGAGTGAATATGAATGCACAAATAATTTAAAGAATGACTATATAATTCAGAGGAATTTTTTTTCTCATTCACTTTAATATGATTTTAAAAAATAGGAGGGTTTAGATTCGCTAATTTTGTTGGTTGATGAAGAATTTATTCTAATAAAATGAATTCCTCACATTTAAGAAAAATAAATTCCTTATTATTCTCCAATATTTTACTTTCACACTTTTTGGAAAGAAAAAAAAAAAGATACAATATGAAGAATTTCTTTATGACCATCACATATTTTTATTGTGTAGGGCCATTTGGGTCTTTACACTAATTATTTTTAACAACTTATTTTTTTAGCAACCAAATAATGGAATTAATATTCTGAGTATTTTTTTAATGAAATTTAAATTCAATATCTTCTCAATTATTTTTCGCGAGCCAAACACACGTAATTGTTTTCTATTGGCAAATTATGTCATGGACAATGATCCACCATAATTACATTATGGACATGGTCCAAAACTATATTCATATTATGTATCTGTAGTTAACATATATATTATGTACCTTCAGTTAGCATATTATTATGTACATATATGTAAATAAACAAAAAGTACATAAGATAATTGTAATAAGTATATAAAATGTTTTTAATTGTAGGTACATAATATTTAATTGTAATAAATACATAATTTATTAACTTTAGATACTATACGTAATATGTTACCTACATGTACATAATATGTTAATTGTAATAGGTAAATAATTTATTAACTGAAAATATACTCTGTATAATATGTTAACCGCAGATACATAATCTGATTATCGTTTTAGACCAAGGTCCACAATGCAAGATGAACCATAGTCTATAGTATAACAATTGGTTCATACTCCTAAAGCCTTAATGACAAATTATACTATGGACCTTGGTCGATATTGCAATGCGAACAACAGATAAATGTTCATTTTTAGTATATTGAATTTTTATTTTTAATATATTGAAAGTTAATGTTTTCGTAGTATATTTAAAAATGAGAATACGGTCAAATAGGCCCTTGAACTGTACTCAAAAGTGCAATTAGGCTCTCAAACTTTTAAAAAGTGCAATTTTTTTTTTTTGAAATCAAGTGCAATTAAACACTTGAACTTGTTATTTTGAGCGTCTAAACCCAGTAGCCGGTTATTCACTTGGAATAACCGGTCATTTAAAATTATGGCAATATTCTGGCCAAAAATAATACTCCCTCTGTCCCATTTTACCTGTCCTATTTACTATTCATTGGTCAAACCAATTCTTCCTTCTTTGCTTATTTTCTTTAGTAATTTTCTATTATTTTTAAATTTAATTTTTTGTGTTTAATAGTACTTTTAATGTAGTTTCTAAATATATAAATTTTATATATTAATGCTAAACTTAATAATATGAAAAATTGGATTAAAAATTACTTTAGTCAAGCCTCGTTAAACGAACCAGACATCCATTTTGGGACGGAGGTAGTAATAAAATCAAGCAACGATTAAAAAAAAAAACTTCTCCGCTAGAGACCAAAGAAGACGATCATTGGAGAAGACGACCAGCAGCCACCTTCTCCAATGGAGAAGGCGACCTTGATCGTCCTCTCCAATGGAGAAGATGGCCAGATCTGGTCATCCTCTCCAATGGAGAAGACGGTCAGAAATACAGTATCTGGCGGTTTTATTATTATTATTTTTTATTTTTAGTGGTGGTGAACACTAATAGCGACAGTCAACGTCAATAATTTATCGGTAACTTGTTGGTTACCAGTAAATTAGACTTATTTGACTCATTTGGCAAGTTCAAGTGTTTAATTGCATTCTTTAAAAAAAAAAAAAAGTTTGAGGGCATAATTACACTTTTGAGTTTCAATGGTCTATTTGAACTTTTTCCTTTTAAAATTAAATCTTAGTATATGAACAGTGAACCTTCATAAAATAAACATTTAATATACTAAAAATAAATCTTACGTCAATGGTCTATCTTGCAAGGTGAATCATGGTCCATACTAAAATAACTAAGTCATAATGTGATAACTCTTTAATCACAGCCCAAACCTTGGTGAGAGAGTTGTTATACCATGGATCAGAGTCCACCTTGCGTCTTAAACTGTTTGTGAACTTTTAAAATATAAATTGTTTTTCTAAGTCAAAACACATAGCAACTGTAGAAGAGAATTTGTGAATAGAATACATGGTGATCAAATTATATTGACTGTAGTATTTGAAAGGACTTGTGAATACTAAACAAGGTAATCAATTATATATATGTTAACTTTGTGTGTTTGAAATATACAAATTGTGAATTTTTTATAGAAAAATTGTGAGCATTTAATATATAAATTGTAAACATCCAAAATCAATGTACGCCTTCCTATATGGATCCGAATCTACAGAATAATTTGTGTTGGTGAGAGAAGCGAATCGAACGTGGACGTTAACTCGACCAGATTCATGTGCAGATTAGCAATGCTATCAAACCGTACGTTAATTCGACCAGATTCATGTGAAGATCAGCAATGCTATCAAACCGTTTTTATCTTCTTGGTAGGTTGCTGATATTGCATGAATATTATGAGTATGAGTTCCCCTTTTAACAAATGAATAAAGCTATTGAACCAATTATTATTATTATTTTTTTTTGTCAAACCAATTGACCGAGAATATATAGTTTGAATTTGATTAATAAAGAAAAAAAATACTTAATTTTATTTTTTGTCCTAAATTTATATGTGATGAGAATTCACTTTTAGTCTTTTTTTTTTTTTCAAAGCAACTCTTTCGGTTCTAATATTATTGTGGCATGGTCATTTTCTGTCCTCCATCAACAAAATCGTTTAACTTTCGTATAATACCAGCGAATTTAGGTCTTTAATTATGATTTAAAAAAAAACTTATAAATAAAAAAAAACGGGTCAACCCACTTTGTATTTAAAAAAAAAAACGAAATATCATTATATTTAACGATATTTCAATAATTTTGCTGACAGAAAACTAAAAGTGATCATGACACAATAATACTATGACCATAGCGATGTTCTAGGGACCTGCAATTACATGCCGGTGGGTCACCTGGGTTGCCCAGAGGGTTGTAAGAATCCTAGAGACCTGCAATTACATGTCACCAATCGATTTTCGGGTTCAATGTTTCAAAATAACATGTTTATAAGTTTAATTGCAACTTTTGAAAGCTTAAAGAGCTAATTGACTTTTCGGAAAAAGTTTAGGAGCTTATTTGACTAGTTATTTTTTCAAAATAATTTAAGTATAATTTAATAAATAAAATATAATAAATTCTTTTCATTTAAAATAATTTTACATGTCACTCGTAAATAACCAATTACTAAATACGGAGTATTCTTTAATACTACTAATTTGTTAAAATAATTAATACAATCGCAATATATTACTCCGTAATACAATTAATTGCCAAACATGGTTTATCCAACCAAAAAATGCGGGTTAGTTGAACTCCGATAATCCGATATTCCGTAGTGCGGTCTTAAGGATATCGCATTAGCGCCCATACTATATATAAACGCTCACCTCGCAGGCAACCAAGAAGGTGAGATTCCGAAATTGATTTGAAATTATTCCTTCTCGTCAATTTGGGTTCCAGTAATGGCGTCTTGGAACTCAACTCCGCTGGAGGTGCTATACAACGTATTGGGATGGGTTGCGTTTGTGTCGTGGTCTATCAGTTTCTATCCTCAGGTCATCCTCAACTTTCGCCGGAAAAGGTTTCCCGATTTCTCGCCCTCTCTCTTTCACTTTATTCACTTTCTTCTTCTTCTTAATTGGAAAAGGTTGTGGCGCAGTGTGATAGGATTGAATTTCGATTTCGTGGTGTTGAATTTGACCAAGCACACCTCCTATCTCATCTACAACGCTTCACTCTTCTTCGGCTCTGCTGTTCAGAGGCAGTACCGTCAGAAATATGGCTTTGATGAGGTTACTTTTTTTTTTCTTTTCTTTTTTTTTTTGGAATTTCTGCATAATTGATTCTTTTTGTCAGCGTATGAGTCATTTCTCCTTCTATAGTAAGATATTGGATTGATAATTTGGGGATTTCTTATATGCAGATGATACCTGTAGCTGCTAACGATGTTGCTTTCTCTGTACATGCTGTTCTTTTGACGGCAATAACCTTGTTTCAAATCGCGATCTATGATGTAAGTATTTGTTTGATTTTTATTTTTTTTTTGAGAAAAAGTATTTGTTTGATATTTTCTTATACTCTTTGATATTTTAGTATAACTTTGGTTGAGATATTCTAACCTAGATCATATATTTGATACCTTCAGAAGTTAGATTTCAGATTATTTGAGTGTTTAAATTAAGCTGTTGTAGAGTTGGGAAGTACAATTGTGTAAATATTTTTGTGGGTTGTCAATTTACAGAGGGGAACCCAGAAGGTCTCAAAAAGTTGCACTGCAATTGTGTCGGTTGCGTGGTTGGCCATTGCTGTTTGTGTGTTCATTGCTATACCCAAACATAGTTGGCTTTGGCTGGTGTCTTGCTTCAAGTAAGGAAACCTCTGCTTCATACCAAAAGTACTGTTTGACATTCATTTGCCTCCGTAAAAGAAGTCACTGATTGGTGTAATGATTTAGTGAATGGGTGGGCGGGTGACTTTTCTCATGACATACAATACTTTCAATCTTTGTAATTATCTATATATGTTTGCATGCTTACACATGAGTATCATCAGTAAGCAAAACAAGGTAACTCTATAGTGGGCCCCGGGGCATTACTTAGTGGTCGAAGTGTTGAGTGTGGGTGTAGTGACCTAGCAAATACTCGGGTTTGAATCCTCAATGGAAGAGGATCTCAGCCTTGGGGCAAAAAGCAAGCACTCAGACCTTGCGTCGCTGAGGCACATCCCACGATTTACATCCTCTCATCCAACACAGGGCAGGGCATTGAGGGGCCCTTAGGTTCGGGGTTCAAACTTAAGGTGACTCTATAGTGACTTTCTGGATATTGTAGAGCAAGATGCATAACATCAGAACATGAGTGCTTTGTCCATTACTATTCTAGAATTTCTTAGGTGAGGGGCTTTCTTGTTTCTGGGGACAGTACCTTTTCTTTGGATACATTTGAAGGGAAATCCTTCTATTAGGATCTTTACTGTTTCTGTTATCATTAAATTATTAATAGACAAGAAGGATGCATATTATGAGTGCTGATGAGTTTGTGTTTAATTTGGAACTGTATCTACAGCATCTTGCAGGTTGTCATGACAGTCATCAAGTACATTCCCCAGGTAGGTTATAGCAACACTGAATTGAACCAACTGCTTTGTATGTAGTATTTGCACTAATAAACTACTTGTGTGTTTACCTTTTATAAATCTCTAGGCAGTCATGAATTTTCGACGAAAGAGCACTGTTGGATGGAGTATTGGCAACATTTTACTTGATTTACTCGGAGGTCTTACAAATTATGGGCAGATGGCTGTGCAGTCTATAGATCAACGTATGTCTTATGTTCCCAATTTTAATGTTATTAATATATGCTTTAGGTGGAGACTGGGGAATGCCATATAAATCTTATATGGAGTAGTATTACTGTATTAGTGTAGTTACTCACCTCTTTCTTTCTTTTCTTTTCAGATTCTTGGGTGAATTTCTATGGAAATATAGGAAAGACTTTATTGTCTCTGGTACGAATGCTCACTTTTAGCTAAGTTTTTTACTGAACTAATCCTTTATATATCAAGTTAGTTAATTCCACAATTTTCTGAATGCACATTTTACAGGTATCTGTATTCTTTGACATTCTGTTCATCGTGCAACATTATGTGCTCTATCCTTCCAGAAAGGCAGTTACTTCCGATGATGCTGATGCTGAAGCGGTAAGAAAGAAGCTATTAATTAACTCTTCTGATCACCCACATGCAGATGATGTGTAATGGTTGAACGGGTACATGTGTAATCGTTTATTCCACTTTGGTAAGCACTTGACGATAGGGAGAAAAACAAAACAATATTTTGCGTTATTTGTATACATGTGTTCCTCGCAGTGGAAAGACTGCAAAGCTGTTTTTTTTTATGTGTTGATAAAAATGAAATGAAAACAGAAGTGTTAGTTATAAATTGGAGATTACATAGGTACTGTGTTTTGTTTCCTAGATTTCTAGGATATGGGTGAAGTTCCCAAATCCAGTAATTAAGGTGCTAATGTCAGGGTATGCAGCGCTCAATTTGAATCATTGAATGCCCTTTAGTTGAACTGTTGAAGAGAGGATGTAGCTGGGAAGAATATCCCTTGTCATGCTGCACTTTTGATGTAGCCATATGTGATTCGGTAGAGTGATCAAGGAACTGCCTCAATTCTGTATCGGAAATGAAATATCAAGTCTTGCATTATCATGCTTAATATTTATTGGTCAAATTGGATATTCTTTTTTCGCTTGGTTTTTTTTTTTTAATTAATTAATTTATTTGCATAATAGTCCTGATCCTACTCCTTCTCCAGGTTCCCTATAATAGTATTATAGGCATATTTGACTTAGAAAGAACCCTGACTCGATTGAGACTAAGTATAGATAATCTTAGTCAATCTAATAAAAATTTGAGTAACGAAGATTATATTAATGGGGATATGGATAATTTGAGTGAACATGATAATACAATAAATGGTGCTTTGTAGTCCTTTGAGTGGACATGATAATTTATCAAAATGAGCATAATGTCGAATATATACTGGTTGATAAACAAATTGTCCTTTATTTTGATATTTATGACCCTACAAGTTGGTCTAATCTTGAATAATAAATCAAGAGATATTTTGATTGAAAAGGGACTTATAAGATAATTAAATATTATGTTTCCTTTGGATAATACCTTTAGGCATTTTTAAATGCTTATTATGCTACAAAGTTGAGTGAAGGAGAAATTAGTGATCGAAAATGGTTGGTTTACAGCCCACTCAAAACATGTGGATGAAGTATATTGTTTTTGTTGTAAGTTAATCTAATAATAATACAAGTGCTTTAGCAAATGATGGATTTAGGAATTGGAATCATCTTAATGACGGACTCAAAGAACATGAGAATAACATTGAGCATATGACAAATTGGAATGAACTAAAAATAAAATTAAATTATAATAATCAAACTATTAATAAAGATTTACAACATGAAATTTCAAAAGAAAAAGAGCATTGGAGACAAGTTTTGCTAAGCACAGTTTCAATTATAAAATGTCTTGCAAAATATAATTTGATTTTTCGAGGTCTAATGAAAAACTTTATTATAATAATAATGACAATTTTTTGGTGTTGATTGAGATAATTGCATAATTTGGTGTAATAATGCAAAATCATATTAGACACATTCAAAATCATGAAATTCATCATCATTATCTTGGTCACAAAATTCAAAATGAGTTCATTTCTATTTTGACCCAAAGTGTAAAAAGTTCTATCATAAACATTATTAAAGAGGCTAAATATTTTTCTATAATTTTTTATTATACTCCAAATGTGAGTCACCAATAACAAATGAGTTTAGTAGTACAGTGTGTTAATATGTCTACTAACAAAATCCGATAGTGTTGTATATGCCATGTGATTGTCATAGTCTTATTCTTACTGTTAGTTAGAGGTGTCAAATGGACGGGCTGGCCCGAAGTCCAATCCAAGCACGACCCTTTTAGGCAGGCATAACCCAATCTATTTGCTACAATGGACGGATTATGGCTAGCATGTATTTAACAGTGTTGCAAAAATCCCGGCTAATCGACGCCTAGGTGCTCCCGAGATGCCCTATGAGCGCCTAACGATTTTTCCAATCATGGTTTTTAGGTACATGGACAAGGTCGGCCCAATCTGGCAAGTTGGCCCATACATTTTTAAAAATATATAATATGCATATATAATTTTAAAAGACTAATGGCACATGGATTATCACATTAGAAATTATAAAATTGGTTTTATGCCTATTAAATTATTACGTATTTACTATTTAACAACCATACTTTAGTAATTACAACCTTAAAATATTTTAAAGTTGTAAATTTGTAATTGTTTCAAATTGAAAAGTTACTCTTACTACATAGTATAGTTTTTTTTGAAAACACTACATAGTATAGTTAGTAGTTGTAATATGTAAACTTATCTTTATTAATGTGATTACTTTATTGATTATTCATTTCATAATTTTCTTGTAATAATTCTTAAGTTAAATATTTGAAAATAAATATGTACCATGTAAAGCTAATTTAAAAAGAAAATATAACTTAAAGAGTAACTACCACAAATGGTTCTCTGACTATTGAGCTAGTACTCCTTTTAGTCATCGACTTCAATTCAACCACAAATGTTCCTCTGACTTTCATTTGTGACCACAAATAGTCTTCCGTTAAAATTTTTATTAAATATGTGTTAAATCTAGGGGTATTATTATCAAATTGATATATATATATATATATATATATATATATATATATATATATATATATATATATATATATATATATATATATATATAATGGTCATAAAATAAAAATGTTTAGAATTTTTCACCAACAAGCATAATTGAAACAATTAACGAATATAAATACTCTTAGATAGAAAGACAATACACCTTATTCTTGTAATTATGCGTACAAAATGAATATTTAATATTATAGCTATATGTTTTTAATTTAACCAACAGATTAAAATGGAAGATTTTTTTTTTCAAAAACCTTGCTTTCCATTATTTTCATAATTGTTCATACATGGCCGATTAATAATTTTCACTCTTCATTAATCAATCAAACATTATATTTGGGACATAACTGGAAGCCGCCACTGTTGAATTAATATAATTATTCAAGTATAAATTACGAACATTAATCATGGGTTTTTATTTAATTTGTTCATTTATGTGATTTGTCATGTCCATTTTGTTTTTATAATTATTAACTTAATGTTTATTAATGTTTGAAAATTAATTATGTTGTCATATAATTCTCAAAAAGAAGTAATCATAATAATATCAATCAATTTGATAATATTACACATAGATTTAACACCTATTTAACATAAAGTTTATGTGTAAATGTCATAATTGTTAAGAAACTAAAGTAAATGCTACGAAGTATGTGTTTTTCAATTTTGTCACTCACTTTTCTCACTTTTGAAAATAAAAGCAACAAAACATGCAAAACTTATAAGGATAAATCGAAAAAAAGTAGAATGATATTGATGTTCAATATTTAAAAGAGGACAACATTTTAGGACAAATTAAAAAGGAAAATAAGACATGTAAAATGAGACGGATGAAGTACCATATTTAATTATTTTTGTAATTATATATTGTATTTAATTTTTTATTACGTCATGTTATCTTATATTTTAATTTTGTTTTTCAAATTTAAGCTTTTATTAGTAAATTATTTTTTAAATCATGTAATTATATATGATACCATTATCTTATTTATTTATTTTAGTTTTAAAATTTATTGAAATACATGAAAATATGTTAAGGGTATTAAAGTAATATATATATATATATATATATATATATATATATATATATATATATATATATATAGACATTTTCGTAATTATCACCAATTTTACTTGCAAACTTGAACAATAAAATTTGCAATTTTCATACTTTTTTCAAGTTTGCACATTTAGTATTAACTTTTTTCACATTTAGGATTAACATTTTGCATATTTAGTATTAAAAGATTGTACCTAGCAAAAATGCTAAAGTGCATTGCATTTAGAGTTTCAATTTTAGAGTTTATGAATGAGTTTTCGATTGATATATTATTCAATTAATTGAATGATACTTTTTAAAGTAATCTTGTAATCAAATAAATGTATCATTTTAAATATTTGATTTTTTAAATATTTTATCTATTATCTATAATAATAATAATATAATAATAATAATAATAATAAGAATCTTTGGGCTTTTCCAAATCCCTAACCTCTGTGCTCTGCTTGCTGAGTGCTGCCTCGTCGGGACGTCGCCGGACCTGCACCAAAGACCAGTCGTCCAGTCCTCCAACTTGCCTGCTGCCGGCGGCCCTGCTCCGCCGCCTCGCCTGCTCCAAGCGACGAACGGACCGTCACCAGAGACCAGTCCAGTTCTCGTCGACGGACCATAGCTCCGGTCTCCTCCCGGACCTCTCCTGTCGACGAAGGTACTCACTACTCAGGCTTGATTTCTGATTTTTCTGTTCGTATACCACAAAACCTTGATTTTTTATTTGAATTTCTCTTACGGCATGCTTTTGCTGATGCTTCAATGAGTATGGCATACCAAAAGCAATGGCTCTTGTATCTCAGTACAAAGAATACCATTCTCAAGAAATATGATGGGAGCTAATCCACTTTTTATCTCCATTGGCCTTCTTTTATATTTTACTTGTTTACCAAATTGTATTTCTTCCTTTTAGCTAAACTTCAACAGTTTCATGAAGGTTTAAGGACATCTTCAAGAAGTCTATGAAGCTTAATGGAAATCAAAGCTTAATGGTGAGAATTCTCTTTCTTGGGATAGATAGATATTGCATTGTCTATTGTTGAGACTAATTGTTCCATTTTTGGGGTAGGTACGAACACAGTCTCATTGATGATGATATCATTGATATGGTTGCTTATGCATTGAAAAGTGGTGGTGGTTATGTATGGGCATGCAAGAACTATGATGGGATGTGCAGAGTGATTTCTTAGCTCAAGGTATGCTGAAAATGATTTTATGTTTTCGCTGTCTATCTGTTTGTGAATGATATATAGATTATTCTGACTTGTATAATGTATATTTTAGTCTTTTGTCTTGATACTGTTGGTTGAAAGTTGAAACATTTGTGTACATTCGTGGAAGTCTTTTACTGAAGGACTTGTTCATTTCTCTTTCAATTTTCAGCTCATTGTCTCTTTCCTAGATACCTATTCTCATTGTCTCTTTCCTAGATACCTATTCTCTTTATCTTTGTAACATGTTTTGGTCTTTTGGATACCTTGGGTTGATGACATTTGTCCTGGTATGCTTCACTCTGTCCATAATAAGTGCTGAATGAAAGTGTATTTTAGTTATTATCAACAATGATTGAACTATTGAAGTTTCAAAAAGTCATATGAATTCAGAAAAGTGAAATAAGATTGAGATGTTGGAAAGATAAACTATTCATTAAAATATGTGTTTTGGTTTCCCTGTCTAGATTCTGGTTAATGTAAATTATAAGGATTGGTTGGGAGATGAATACATTATTGTTTTGTTTACTGTTATAGATGTTTGCTTGTTAGTTTGCACTAGAAAACTAGAAAATGTTAGGAATTGTGGTTTCTTAAACCAAATCGAAATCAAACTTTTTCAAACCGAACCGAAACCAAACCGAACTACAATGTTAGACCGAATTGTTTCATTTTTTAAAAACCGAACGAACCGAAACCGAACAAATACTAAAACGCCCACCCCTAGTCTTCTACTTCCTTAGGCTTATTATTTGTAGGCTAATGAAGTAGGGAACTAGTGATGGTATAAGCCCAAACGATCCAATGACTATGAAGACCCAAACACGGTTAGAAATCATCGTTTTTTCGACCACCCAAAAAATTGGTTTCAAAAAGTGACTTTGTTTCAATTTTTTGTCGGAGGATTGAGGTGGTCAAAAAAGTTTTGCCAAATTTAATTTTGTGTATTTGCGACCACCTTGGTGGTCGGAATTTGAATTTCCAACCACTATTCAAAAGTGGTCGGAAATTCCAAACACCAAGTTAGGTGGTGGCCTGTGGGAAGTTTCTGCGTTTTGAATTTTTTTAAATAGGTCTTCCTTAGTGGTTGAGAATACCTTTATATATATCTCCCATGCACATTTCAGATCAGTTTTCAGATCATTCTTCTCCTTGTTTTTTTTTAAACTCCTTTCTCCTGTTTTTTTCATTTTTGCAGGTGATTCTTCACTAAACCATTCACAATAGTGTTGAAATCAAGCTAAGGTATGTGTATATATTCTTAGCACTATCATTTATGTCATTTTTTATGTCTAGCTTTGGTTTTTTTTTTTTGTATATATTCTTGTGAATACATTTTTAAATTATTTATTTTATGATTGAACAATATGTAGTGTTCATAGATGTATATGTGTGTGTGTGTGTGTCTATATATATATATATATATATGTATGTATGTTTTTTTTGTATAATTATTTGTATATTTATGATTTTTTAACTTTTTATTTAAAATATTTATATTATTTGTAATATATTTATAAATGTGTTTGTATTGTATATATGTTTTTGCAGTTGTTTTACATGGCTAATATACCTGAACATCGAAAATGGATGTATAACCGATTGTTACCTGGAAAAAGGGGATACACTGATGAGTTCTTAATAGGTGTTGAGGAATTTGTAAATTATGCTAGCACACTTCCTGTATACAAGGCTTCAATGGAGATTAGGTGCCCATGTAGTAAGTGTAAAAATAGAGTACACTTGTCTGCAGATGATGTTCGTGTTCATTTGTATAAGAAGGGTTTTGAACCAAATTATTGGATTTGGACATGTCACGATGAGCTTGCCCCTTCAATACAATCACATATGAACGAAGGCCCGAGTGAAAGCAATCGGTATGAACAAATGGTTTTTGATGTATCTGGTCCATCAGATGAGCTTGCCCTTTCAATACAACCACATATGAACGAAGGCCCGAGTGAAAGCAATCGGTATGAACAAATGGTTTTTGATGTATCTGGTCCATCAGTTTTTCCATTAAATGGCGATAATGACCAAGATGAAGAGCCACATAGTAGTGCAAGAAACTTCTATGATTTGCTAGATCTTGCGAGACAACCTTTATCAAAAAATGTTGGTGAAGAAACAGAGTTGGCATATGCATTGATGATGATGAATATCAAGACAACTTTTAATATACCACAGCTAGCAATGGATCAGATATTTCAGTATAATAACCGTATGATGGGTCCCAATAATCGAGTACCTACTCGGTATTCTGATGCCAAAAAATTACTTACAAAACTTGGTCTTGGACATGAGAAGATTGATTGTTGTATAAACAGTTGTATGTTGTACTATAAGTCTGAAATCAATGACAGACACTGTAAGTTTTGTGGTGAGCCAAGATTTAAACCACATCCACCTGGATTTGCTCGTGCAAAAGAGATACCACGCAAAAGAATGCATTACATTCCTCTCATCCCTAGATTGCAACGTTTGTATGCATCACATAGCTCTGCTTCACACATGCGGTGGCATTATGAAAATCTTCGTGAATCTGGTATTATGTGTCATCCTTCAGATGGGGAAGCATGGAAGCACTTTGATAGTAGATTTCCTGATTTCGCAGCAGATCCTCGAAATGTGAGATTAGGCTTGTGTTCTACTGGATTTTCTCCATTTGGTTTCAATGCAAAGTCGTACTCTTGTTGGCCTGTTATGGTTGTTCCATATAATCTCCCACCTTCAATGTGTATGACTCCACCAACCACATTCTTAACTTGTATTATTCCTGGGAAGAAGAACCCAAAAGCCAATATTGATGTCTATCTGCAGCCTTTAATTGATGAACTTCAAATATTATGGAAAACAGGTGTCTTAACTTATGATGCATCACTTAAACAAAATTTTATGATGCGAGCTGCGTTAATGTGGACCATCAATGACTTTCTTGTGTACGGTATGCTATCTGGATGGCAGACAACCGGGAAACTAGCATGTCCTTATTGTCTTCAGTATTCTAAATCATTTTATTTGAAGAATGACCATAAAACATGTTGGTTTGATTGTCACCGTCAGTTCCTTCCAATGAATCACTCATGGAGGAAGAATCGAGATGCTTTCATCAAACGACGGGTAGAGAAATCAAAACCTCCACCCATTTGGACAGGGGATGAGTTGTTTCATAGTTTGAAAAATATTCCAAGGATTATTGATGGGCCAATTGATCGCATTGAGGGATTTGGACAATCACATAATTGGAAAAAAAAGAGTATATTTTGGGATTTGCCTTATTGGAAAGATAACTTGCTACGCCATAATCTTGATGTGATGCATATAGAGAAAAATGTGTTTGACAACATCTTCTACACTGTTATGGATGTCAAAGGCACAACCAAAAACAAAGACACACCTAGTGCACGTCTTGATATGAAGGACGTTTGTAATAGGCCACAACTTGAGTTGGTAGAAGAGAATGGACATTTTCTTATGCCCAAGGCAAGCTACAGTTTGAATCGTAATAATCAATTGGTTGTCTATGAGTGGTTACGGACTTTGAAGTTATCTGATGGGTTTTCTTCTAATTTGGCTACATGTGTTGAGTCCACATCTTCTAAATTAATTGGGATGAGCAGTCATGATTGCGATATTTTTATGCAATTTCTTTTACCTGTAGCGTTCATGTTTTTACCAAGCTGTTATTGGAAGCCTTTGACTGAGTTAAGTGCGTTTTTTCGAAATCTTTGCTCTACATCCCTACGTGTGGACAAAATAAGTGAAATGGAAAACTCGATTGCTTTAACGTTGTGTAAGTTAGAACGTTTTTTTCCTCCAGCACTGTTTGACTGCATGGAACACTTGCCTGTCCATCTTCCCTATGAAGCACGTTTAGGTGGCCCAATACAATATCGTTGGATGTATCCATTTGAAAGATTTCTTAATCACTTGAAATCCAAAATGAAAAATAAGAGATATGTTGAGGGTTCAATTGCTGATGCATATATGCTTGAAGAGTCAACACACTTTGCATCATTTTATTTTGACGATCATGTGAAGAGTAGAACAAAGATAGGTCAGAACCTAAATGATGGAGGCATTAATCCCAACTTTCCAGTTACTTTGTCAATATTTAATCAACCAGGTCGGTCGATGGGCAAGAGAAAAACAAGATATTTGAGTGCAGAAGAATGTTTCTTAGCTCATCAATATGTCTTACTTAATTGTGAGGAGGTTCAACCCATTTTAAGGTATGTGTGCTCCATTTTTATAAATGTATTTCTCTGTTTTGGATCCAAATGTATATATCTAATTGAACTATTGTAGGTTGTATGAAAAAGGTTTACGGCGTTACAATCCTGGTTGTACTGATCAAGATGTAGATGATGAAGTTAAAAGGAATTTTGCACATTGGTTTAAAGAATATGTAAGAAGTTAATGTGCTTTGTGATTCTTGGTTCTTTATTATCTATATATGTTGTTAAATGACTTTTTTATATTTATTATTAGGTATATAACTCAAGGAACAATGTGTCTAACCAATCACTCATTGATTTGGCATCTGGGCCGTTGATGGAGGTAAACACATACACGGGATATGTTGTTAATGGTTTCAAGTTTCATACTGAAGTACATTGTCGTAGAAAGTCAACTTCTAACTTTGGAGTGTCTATTAAAGGAACTGGTTTAACACAGTTTGAATCAAATTGTTTTGGCACGTTGCAAGAGGTTGTTGAGGTTGAGTACCCAAATGACCCAATTAAAAAGGTAGTTCTCTTTAAGTGTGAGTGGTTTGACCCAACACTGAATGTTGGATCACGATTGAATTCTGAATATGGTATCGCTGAGGTGCATTGCAAAAAACGATCTAAGAAGTATGGTCCTTTTATCATTGCACAAAGCGCATCTCAAGTGTGTTATATTCCATACCCACAAGGTATAAAGGAAAAAATGAATTGGTGGGTAGTGTTAAATGTACAACCTAGAGGAACTATTGACAGCACTTATAGCTCTAGTTATTCATATCAACAACAGAACATAATGTTGCCTACATATGGGGGTAGTCAAAGTATTGAAGATGACGTGCAAGACTTAGTGCACAAACCATTACAAATGAATGAAGTGGAATTAACTCAAAGCGAAAATCAAGGGTCTGATGAACGTGCCCAAACTGAAAATTCTGAAGAAGATGATAGTGAAGAGATTGAAGAAGAGGACAATGATGATTTTATAGAAGATGATAGTGGAGATTCTGATGACAAAGATTCTACACCATCAGAGGATGATGATAATGAGCAATCCGAAGATGACGAGGGTGAATTTTAATTTAGATTTGAATTTTAATTTATTTTAATGTTTATTTTAATTAGTGATTTATATGTATTTTCATTTGCCTAAAAACTTTTGAAGTGATTTATATGTATTTTCATTTGCCTAAAAATGTGTGCTTTATTAATTAATTTACTTTTGTTAGGAATATACTATATGTACTCCCATTTTTTACTCCTAATTTTTATTCCACACAAAATCATGATGTAGACACTTGTATTGAGACTCACATGAAAAAAGTAGCTTATCAGTGTCCCTTGTAAAATTTAGGGAGTAAGATTTGGGAGTTCATGTAGTAGAACTCTTTTTGTTAACAGTAGAATGATGAGGCTTTTTTTTTTTTTTTGTGCTTCAAATTTTTGTGCTATTTTTTTTTTCTTTCCGGCTTTTGACAAAGTCAATGTTGGGTTTGAAAGCCATTTGAACAAATTTCTGCTAGCTAGGGTTTACTCTCTCACCACTTCTCCTTTGCCATTTCTCTGTTGAAAAGAAGCACCGTCACACCTCAGGTACGCCATTTTTATGTTTTGATTTTTGTTTTTGTTTTTTCCCAATTTTTCTACATATTTGGTACTTGTTTTTGCCTAGATTTCTACTTGTTTATGTTTCTAGATTTGTATTTGTTGTTTTCTCAGTTTCTACTTATGGCTATGGTTAACTTCTCATGATTCTCTGTGAAAGAAATTTCTGACAAAGAAAATATTGGGCATGTTGATTGTTAGTATTTCCATTTTTTCCCTGGTTTTTATTGTTTTGCAACTGTGGAAAATAGAGTTTGAGACATCCATGTCATATCAGAATGATGGAATGAGTATGTTGTGTGCTATGTACTGCTATTTAGTACTCAATAGGTAGTTCACTGCATCAAACCTAATAAGTCACTGCTATGGAATGAGACTTTTGGCTGGTTTTGCTATAGTGGTTGGAGTCAAATACTTGAGTTGTGCAAAAGTCTACTTATAACAATGTAAAGCAATAAAGTAGCATGAGTGCATTATTCTGTACAGTCCTCAATATACCCTTTCCAGAAGTCTTTATCCTCAAATTAGTTTTCCCCTACAGAAAAAGATTTTTTCACTCCTTACACTTGCTTATGAAGTTACTTTGTGCCATAGACTGATCTTCTGTCAAGATATTTCCAATAGCTTTGCAACAGTTAACAGAGGAAGATGAAAGATTGTGCCATATCCACAATCATTCTTATTTTGACATTTTGCTTTCATCAGTAATATCACTAATATGAAAGAAAAAGCTTTCAAATTAAGAAATAAATATGACCATATGCATTAAGTTTTTTACTCAATAAACCATAAAGAAATGTCTGACACAGACATTGGGGTTAATTAAAAAGGGGAAGAAGAGATTAAAAACATGAATTGTTTAAAAACATGAGAGTGATTAAATGAAAGAAAAGTGATTACTAATTCATCTTCTTCAAAGCCAGCTCATATTGCAGTGTCTCTTAGAATACTGTTCCATTCAATGCCTAAGCGCAGACTATCCATGGCTAACTTAGATTTTCTTTCTTTTTAAATTTTCCTCTTGGAGTTCCTCTTTCTCTATTTATCCACAATCAAATAATGAGAAAGAGGTGTTAAAAAGCTGAAAATGTCAACACAAATGTAGTCTGGAGCAATACTTTAGATTTTCTGAAAATGTCAATGCTAAAGATTTTGTTTAAAATGGATAAATAACTCTATCTTTCCAGTTTCCACATAGGTGTTGTTGAAATTTGAGGGCAAGCATATCTCTTCTCCAGAATCTGCTGAGATTAGGAAATAAAATCATGGCTGTTCAGCCATTTGTATCTGTTAAAGTGTGCCCAAGAAAAAAAATTATATTATTTTGTTTTTTTTGTTTTCCCTTATGCTGCTGTCTCTGCTTATTGTGTGTGAAGTCCAATCTGTTAGCATTTAACATCAATTCACATGCTGCTGTCTCTGCTTGATTTTAAGCATTATTTCTAAACAAATTTGAAGGCCTTGTTTTATTTTTAAGTGAGTGAAGACTGAAGCGTGGTGACCTTTCTTTACAACAAAAAATGTCACAGCGTAATGCAAGAGAGTAAAAGGTTGATGTCCCAACCACCAGCAATTGCTAATTCCGAATAAAGCTCACCACCAAATGATGTCCCAAACTCCAGCCCACCACCAAGTCTAGTCCCACACTCTAGCCCACCACCAAGTTATGTGCGTCGAGAGCTGCAGGATAGTGATTCTGAGCGTAATATCTTGGCATCACCAAATAATGTTCCAACACCTCCAAGTTCTAATTCAGATCCAAAAGACAACAGGATCACAATACACCCCATTGGCACGACATCGTAAGTCTTATATTGATAACTGTACTATGTTTACCTTTATTTCTAACATTTATATTTTGTTACAGGTTTGATCCATGTAGTGCGCATAGGGGAATTGTGCCTTGCCTTACTCGGACATTCCCCAANTTTTTTTTTTTTTTTTGTGCTTCAAATTTTTGTGCTATTTTTTTTTTCTTTCCGGCTTTTGACAAAGTCAATGTTGGGTTTGAAAGCCATTTGAACAAATTTCTGCTAGCTAGGGTTTACTCTCTCACCACTTCTCCTTTGCCATTTCTCTGTTGAAAAGAAGCACCGTCACACCTCAGGTACGCCATTTTTATGTTTTGATTTTTGTTTTTGTTTTTTCCCAATTTTTCTACATATTTGGTACTTGTTTTTGCCTAGATTTCTACTTGTTTATGTTTCTAGATTTGTATTTGTTGTTTTCTCAGTTTCTACTTATGGCTATGGTTAACTTCTCATGATTCTCTGTGAAAGAAATTTCTGACAAAGAAAATATTGGGCATGTTGATTGTTAGTATTTCCATTTTTTCCCTGGTTTTTATTGTTTTGCAACTGTGGAAAATAGAGTTTGAGACATCCATGTCATATCAGAATGATGGAATGAGTATGTTGTGTGCTATGTACTGCTATTTAGTACTCAATAGGTAGTTCACTGCATCAAACCTAATAAGTCACTGCTATGGAATGAGACTTTTGGCTGGTTTTGCTATAGTGGTTGGAGTCAAATACTTGAGTTGTGCAAAAGTCTACTTATAACAATGTAAAGCAATAAAGTAGCATGAGTGCATTATTCTGTACAGTCCTCAATATACCCTTTCCAGAAGTCTTTATCCTCAAATTAGTTTTCCCCTACAGAAAAAGATTTTTTCACTCCTTACACTTGCTTATGAAGTTACTTTGTGCCATAGACTGATCTTCTGTCAAGATATTTCCAATAGCTTTGCAACAGTTAACAGAGGAAGATGAAAGATTGTGCCATATCCACAATCATTCTTATTTTGACATTTTGCTTTCATCAGTAATATCACTAATATGAAAGAAAAAGCTTTCAAATTAAGAAATAAATATGACCATATGCATTAAGTTTTTTACTCAATAAACCATAAAGAAATGTCTGACACAGACATTGGGGTTAATTAAAAAGGGGAAGAAGAGATTAAAAACATGAATTGTTTAAAAACATGAGAGTGATTAAATGAAAGAAAAGTGATTACTAATTCATCTTCTTCAAAGCCAGCTCATATTGCAGTGTCTCTTAGAATACTGTTCCATTCAATGCCTAAGCGCAGACTATCCATGGCTAACTTAGATTTTCTTTCTTTTTAAATTTTCCTCTTGGAGTTCCTCTTTCTCTATTTATCCACAATCAAATAATGAGAAAGAGGTGTTAAAAAGCTGAAAATGTCAACACAAATGTAGTCTGGAGCAATACTTTAGATTTTCTGAAAATGTCAATGCTAAAGATTTTGTTTAAAATGGATAAATAACTCTATCTTTCCAGTTTCCACATAGGTGTTGTTGAAATTTGAGGGCAAGCATATCTCTTCTCCAGAATCTGCTGAGATTAGGAAATAAAATCATGGCTGTTCAGCCATTTGTATCTGTTAAAGTGTGCCCAAGAAAAAAAATTATATTATTTTGTTTTTTTTGTTTTCCCTTATGCTGCTGTCTCTGCTTATTGTGTGTGAAGTCCAATCTGTTAGCATTTAACATCAATTCACATGCTGCTGTCTCTGCTTGATTTTAAGCATTATTTCTAAACAAATTTGAAGGCCTTGTTTTATTTTTAAGTGAGTGAAGACTGAAGCGTGGTGACCTTTCTTTACAACAAAAAATGTCACAGCGTAATGCAAGAGAGTAAAAGGTTGATGTCCCAACCACCAGCAATTGCTAATTCCGAATAAAGCTCACCACCAAATGATGTCCCAAACTCCAGCCCACCACCAAGTCTAGTCCCACACTCTAGCCCACCACCAAGTTATGTGCGTCGAGAGCTGCAGGATAGTGATTCTGAGCGTAATATCTTGGCATCACCAAATAATGTTCCAACACCTCCAAGTTCTAATTCAGATCCAAAAGACAACAGGATCACAATACACCCCATTGGCACGACATCGTAAGTCTTATATTGATAACTGTACTATGTTTACCTTTATTTCTAACATTTATATTTTGTTACAGGTTTGATCCATGTAGTGCGCATAGGGGAATTGTGCCTTGCCTTACTCGGACATTCCCCAAGGCTGTAAGAACATACAATGATGCTCCTAGACATGTGAAGGATGTTTGGTTTAATGAATTTAGGGTAAATTACTTTAGAACTGCTATTGGGACAAGAATTCTGACCTATGTTTACTAAAACTACAATTTGTTTTCTTTTAATTTTATCAAAGAAAAGCTATAAGTGGAATTCGAAAGATGAGGGAGCTATTTGGATTTTGGAATATATTTGAGAAAAGAGCTGCCAGAAGACTGATCGACACGTTGCGACAGGTGCACATAAAGTTGGCAGCGGGTGACCCATGGCCTCCATGGATGTCTGATCTTTTGGCTCAATACCGCTTCATTTGGGATAAGGAGGACTTCAAAAAGACTTCTGAGAAGATTAAAAAAAAATAGAAATTTAGATTGCCGGGGAATGGGACCGTCGCTGCACTGTGCAAGTTCAATCCCAATGACTAAGCATAGGCGAAGATTGGTAAGCCATTTAATGATTAATATTTAAATACAGTTTAAATTTTAGCGACGACATTAATATTTGGTTTATTATTCTTGGATAGAAAGAAAAGCTCGGAGAGGAGTCCTCGCATGCAGTGTTGTTCCAAGCCACACAAACAAAAAAAGATCAATGAGTTTGTGTGCAAAAAAGCTCAACAAGTCACAGTAAGTTGCAAAAAGCTCAACAAAATCATTGTGTGAAATACATTTTTCCTGCGGTTTTGCCTAGATTTGGTTTAATATGCATTCCACTTGCAATAAATGTTCATATAATCTGTGAATTGAATGTCAATGAAACCCCAACAATTTGTAACAATTGAAACTGTTATTGTAACAATTGAGGTGTTGATTGATAAGCATAGATACTGTTATTGTTACCAAAATAGTTGCTCACTTGCTCGAAATTAAAAAGTGTACTATGGATATTAAACTAAGGTAATTTTCTTCAAAAGTCTTGCATGAGCTTCTGATTATTCTCAAAATTAGTGGTGCTATCAAATTGCATCTACTAGCAGATTTTCTTATTACAGGTTGAAGGATTTATCATTGTCATTCTTGACTCCATCCATTCAAACCAAATGATACTTGCAAGTGTGGTATGTGGTAAAGTTGCAAAAATATGCAATAATGCATTACAAATGTGTGCCTGTGGTTTCTCATGGATTGTGTAGTTTATTGTCTTTCTTATTTTTCGTGTAGCAGACTATTAAACAATTAAAATTGTGCCACAGAGTGGATCTATGAAATAGAGATATTAACTCTTTTTTGGTGTGCAACTTAGTTTTGCATGTGTTCTCTCTTAATACACCATGGGTCTAATTTTAATTAGTCCATCCTGAACTAAAGACTGCAAATGGCAATTGAGAGTGCAGCTTGAATAGTACTAATCAGATGGATTCTAAGCAGTATAAGGTGTATATGAAGCTGTACTGGTTTGCTATTTGTCAAATTGTATCTGTCACTCATGCTTATGTACTTGTTTGCTATCAATATAGGAAGCTGTAACTAGGGGTGAGAATGAGCCGGGTTCAGGTTCGACCCGACTAAAATGAGCCGAGTTCAGGTTCGACCCGACTAAAACTTCGGGTACCCTGTATTTTATCGCTCAAATCGAAATATTAACATTATGTTTCGGGTTTGGGTGCTTCGGGTCGGGCTAAATCGAGTTTGGGTTAGGATGCCCAAAATTATAAAAATTGTATTGATGAGGTCTGAAATACTTATCAAGTCTCTTACATTTCCAAGAATTTGAAATCTTTCATCATACATAATATACATTTACAATGTTACATTCTTGCATCATACACATACATAGGTAGGTACTACACTTCCACTAGGGATGAAGCTTTTGGGCATGCCAATATATCTTTAATTCCCATACAATTTTCTTCCACAATTTCCCTTGCTCATATTCATGATATCATAGCCTGAATCAACAACCCAGCTCATACAATCTAACAATCCTCAAATGGTGAAGTGAAGAGGAGAAAGCATCAGTCTTTGAATCCCAAAATCTTTGTTCATCAACAGGATGCATTACTGTTAGATCACTTTCACAAAATTTTTAAACGTATAAAAAAACAGTATTAATTGGTGTGCTAAATTTAGGCATTGTAAAGGTGTGCTGACTTGGTCAACACGCACTGAAAATAAAGCACAGTTTGACCAACATGGGCTTGCTCCCCAAGTTGCCCCATTTTTGTTTCTTCTATTTAAACTCTAAAATCTGCATTTTGCCTTCCAGTATCAGATTTCATCTCTCTTAGCTCACAATTGACTTCCAAGTTCCAATCGATAATGAAGAAACAAGGTTGCCAATATGGTATAGTCCCATTGATTAGGCCCATGCATCTTCGCCAACAAGTTGTACGACTCGCCCCCAACGGCGGCGGGGCTCTTGATCAGAGTCCCCGGGAAGCCCACCATCCACATCCGCTCCAAGTGCTTCCGCCCCCCACATTCGCTCGGTAAAGCCAAGGACAAGGGGACGCACAAGCTCAAGTCCCGCGACGTCGTCGTTTCTAGCTCTAAATTGACCACTTGGCGGGTCACGGATGGCGGGCCCGGCTTTAAATTTTCCGGGTTATCGGCCACGGGGATTTTGGATCACTTGGCCGTCGCCAATTACATGGACGATTGTGATTATGATTATAATGATGTGCACGAATAATTTGACGATTTGGGGTAACGTCAAGCTTTGTGGTGGAATTGTGGGGCTAAGAGAAAGGCTCAGAATGGCTAGAGATATGAGACTCAAGAGAATTTGTTGAGTTTGTCTTATATAAAGAATATAAATTTCTTTCATATAAGGAATATGAGTTTATCTCATATGAGAAATGAGTGTAGCGGATAGTAAATATTGTACCATCACTATCACTATAAATAAAAGAATAACTTCACTCCGTGGATGTAGACACATTGTCGAACCACGTAAATCATGTCTTCTTTACTTTTTGTCATTATTATTATTATTTTTTGTTCTTGTTAATTTCAATAGAATTGAAGTAGAGATGGACTTGGAGGTGGTAGTTCAGGTAATAATCGGAACGATCCATGAAAGACCCTAGGCAAGCATGTTGATCATAGATGGTAGGGAGCTACTTAATTAGGAGGGTAGAGACTAGGGGTGTAAACGAATCAAATATTTTTAGTCTATAGGAAAACTTGTAAAAAAAATTAAGTTAGGCATTTTCAATTCGAATGTTCGAGTCGAATCAAATATATTCGAATAATGTAGTCGAATCGAATACGAATAAATTTTTTAGATTCAAATATTTATCGAGTACGAATTTGAATAGTTCTCAAAATAGTCGAATTCGAATCGAATTGTAAGATATTTGACTCGATTCGATTCGTTTAGTAATAAAGTAGACAAGATTATACTACGGATGTAAAGAGTAATAACTTTGAAGTGTACAAATTTTGTAGTACAAGTGCTCAAGTTTTGCACCACAGGTGTATAGATTTTATACTACAAGTGCATAAAGTAATATAAGTTGAAAAAATGTAGTGACATTTTGATAATTTTTTAACTTTGAAGTGCAATATTTTTACACAACAGGTGCACAATTTCTATGTAGAGAAGAGAGGGGAAGTCGTCGACTTACAGCTAGAGAGAACGGAGGCGGAGGGATAAGGAGAATTAGAGAGAGAGAAAAGAACGAGCTTAGAATGTCTAATAACTCCTATAAGTCTATCCGAATCCAAAATTTTAAACCAAAGGCCCGAACCAACTTAACTATATCCAGTATTGTAAAAATTGGCCTAGGTATCTCATTATTATGTGGATCATGAATGCAATATACATTTTTAATATACTAAATAGTACATTATTTGTGTATTGAATGTACATTATTTGATAATATATTAAAAAATATCATATACTTTCAAATAATGTATTTTATGTATACAAACAATACACTTTTAGTATATTAAAAATATGCTTTTTAATTTATGATTCGCACAAATATATGGATCATGGTACATGGAATAATGATTGCTTCTAGGACAAGGTAATTTCAGCCCTGGACATCTTTTAGTCGGTTGGCCAACTAACTGGCGGGCTAAGTACCCTAGGTACCGAGTTGGGCACCTAACTTAGCCTAGTCAGTGCCCAACTCGGCCAAGTGTTTTTTTTTTTTGCCTGCTCGGCTACTCATTTTCTATGCATACTCTTCCAGCCATGTACTCAACTAACCATATAACATATGTGTTTGACTAGTTTGAGGAATTATAACAGTCTAAGGACATTCATATCAGTAGTTATTGCAAGGATAATGTCAGAGAAAAAACTTGAGGAAGAAAACTAATACTGATGTGAATAGAAAATCATGGAGGAAAATTAGTCCGGCAAAGCCAAAGATATTGCAGGAGTTACAGGTGAAGTATTTTTTTTTTTAAAAAAAAAAAAGAAAAGAAAGAAACACAAAAGTAGCGCGTTGGGCGCACTTTGCGCCCCAGCGGGTGGCGGCCACTCTGACATTTAATGCAACTTTAAGTTTTTTTTTTTTTTTTTTTTTTTTTGGGGGGCCTTTTTTTTTTTTTTTTTTTTTTTTTGGGGGGCCTTTTTTTTTTTTTTTTTTTTTTTTTGGGGGGCCTTTTTTTTTTTTTTTTTTTTTTTTTGGGGGGCCTTTTTTTTTTTTTTTTTTTTTTTTTGGGGGGCCTTTTTTTTTTTTTTTTTTTTTTTTTGGGGGGCCTTTTTTTTTTTTTTTTTTTTTTTTTGGGGGGCCTTTTTTTTTTTTTTTTTTTTTTTTTGGGGGGCCTTTTTTTTTTTTTTTTTTTTTTTTTGGGGGGCCTTTTTTTTTTTTTTTTTTTTTTTTTGGGGGGCCTTTTTTTTTTTTTTTTTTTTTTTTTGGGGGGCCTTTTTTTTTTTTTTTTTTTTTTTTTGGGGGGCCTTTTTTTTTTTTTTTTTTTTTTTTTGGGGGGCCTTTTTTTTTTTTTTTTTTTTTTTTTGGGGGGCCTTTTTTTTTTTTTTTTTTTTTTTTTGGGGGGCCTTTTTTTTTTTTTTTTTTTTTTTTTGGGGGGCCTTTTTTTTTTTTTTTTTTTTTTTTTGGGGGGCCTTTTTTTTTTTTTTTTTTTTTTTTTGGGGGGCCTTTTTTTTTTTTTTTTTTTTTTTTTGGGGGGCCTTTTTTTTTTTTTTTTTTTTTTTTTGGGGGGCCTTTTTTTTTTTTTTTTTTTTTTTTTGGGGGGCCTTTTTTTTTTTTTTTTTTTTTTTTTGGGGGGCCTTTTTTTTTTTTTTTTTTTTTTTTTGGGGGGCCTTTTTTTTTTTTTTTTTTTTTTTTTGGGGGGCCTTTTTTTTTTTTTTTTTTTTTTTTTGGGGGGCCTTTTTTTTTTTTTTTTTTTTTTTTTGGGGGGCCTTTTTTTTTTTTTTTTTTTTTTTTTGGGGGGCCTTTTTTTTTTTTTTTTTTTTTTTTTGTCAGAGTGCATTTTTTTTCACTTTTCTTTTTCTTTTTTATTCTTCCTCACACTTTCTCTTTCCTAATCATGCTTACAAAAACTCCTCAAGAACTGCGAAAAAACTCCATTGATAAGGATGCTCTAAGAAGTCTTAGTCCTGAGTGGAAAAAGTGGAGACGATATACTCAAATTACTGGATCGCCTAAGCGGTGTCTAGGCATCGTTAGGGATGACAATTCTACCCGCACCCGATGGTTTCTCTGCATTCCCGCCCCAACGGGCATTAAAATACCTGCACGATTTGGATAATAGGTGTGGGGATGAAATTTTTTTTTTATACCCGCACAAATATGGGGCGGATATGGGAGGTATCCTCGCCCCAGTTATATATTTGATCTGAGTTTAATTGATTTAAAAAAAAAATAAACGTATAAAAAAACAGTATTAATTGGTGTGCTAAATTTAGGCATTGCGCAGGTGTACTGGTTTGACCAACACGCAACGAAAATAAAGCACAGTTTGACCAGCATGGGATTGCTCCCCAAGTTTCCCATTTTTGTTTCTTCTATTTAAACTCAAAAATCTGCATTTTTCCTTCTTCATATCCGATTTCATCTCTCTCTTAGCTCACAATTGACATCGAATCGATAATGAAGAAACAAGGTTGCCAATATGGTATAGTCCCATTGAACTCAAGATTAGGCCCATGCATCTTCGCCAACAAGTTGTACGACTCGCCCCCAACGGCGGCGGGGCTCTTGATCAGAGTCCCCGGGAAGCCCACTATCCACATCCGGTCCAAGTGCTTCCGCCCCCCATATTCGGTCGGTAAAGCCAAGGACAAGGGGACGCACAAGCTCAAGTCCCGCGACGTCGTCGTTTCTAGCTCTAGATTGACCACTTGGCGGGTCACGGAGGGCGGCCCCGGCTTTAAATTTTCCGGATTATCGGCCACAGGGATTTTGGATCACTTGGCCGTCGCCAATTACATGGACGATTGTGATTACGATTATAATGATGTGCACGAATAATTTGACGATTTTGGGTAACGTCTAGCTTTGTGGAATTGTGAGGCTAAGAGAAAGGGCTCAGAATGGCTAGAGATATGGGACTAAAGAGAATTTGTTGAGTTTTTCTTATATAAAGAATATACATTTCTTTCATATAAGGAATATGAGTTTATCTCATATGAGGAATGAGTGTAGTGGATGGTAAGTATTGTATCATCACTATTCTAAAAACAAAGTATTGTACCATCACTATCACTATAAATAAAAGAATAACTTCACTCCGTGGATGTAGACACATTGTCGAACCACGTAAATCATGTCTTCTTTACTTTCTGTAATTATTATTATTATTTCTTGTTCTTGTTAATTTCAATAGAGTTGAAGTAGAGATGGACTTGGAGGTGGTAGTTTAGGTAATAATCGGAACGGTCCATGAAAGACCCTAGGCAAGCATGTTGATCATAGATGGTAGGGAGCTACTTAATTAAGAGGGTAGAGAGTAGGGATGCAAACGGATCAAATATTTTTAGTCAATTGGAGAACTTGTAAAAAAAATTAAGTTAGGGATTTTGAATTCGAATAATGTAGCCGAATCGACTACAAATAAAATTTTAGATTAAAATATTTATCAAATACAAATTCGAATAGTTTTCAAAATAGTCGAATTTGAATCGAATAATAAGATATTTGACTCAATTTGATTCGTTTAGTAATAAAGTGGACAAGGTTATACTACAGATGTAAAGAGTAATAACTTTGAAGTGTACAAATTTTGTAGTACAAGTGCTCAAGTTTTGCACTATATGTGTATAGGTTTTATACTACAAGTGCATAAAGTAATATAAGTTGAAAAAATGTAGTGACATTTTGATAATTTTTTAACTTTGAAATGCAATATTTTTACACTACATTTGCACAATTTCTATACTAAAGATGCTTAAGTTTCACACTACAAGTATAAAAGGCTATACTACGCATGGAGAAAAATTTTCTCACAGTACTTGGACACCTCTTCTCACCTAATCTCATCTATATCGGCTCCCCCCTCCCCACACATATATGAATGGTGGATCGACTAAGATTCTAGGCAGTTTTGTATATAGAACTTGAATCTAACTCAATTCACAGCTTCGACCTACCACCAACTATTATTCAAAAAAATTTATCCATGCAAGGTGAATATTCACGAGGCGTATTGAAATTTTCACCACTGCTGCCACCACCAAGAAACTAAAATATTTTATGAAAAATAAGTAATTTTTAAAAATTAATTTCTAAAAATATAATTTTCAAATTTCTAACCGACCTTAAATCTAATTTTTTTTAAATGAAAATTTGAATTACCTGACACAAGAAGTGTAAATTATTTTTTAGAGGCAATTAATATATTCTGATATGAGTTTAATTGATTTTAAAAAATTTATTTAAAAAGTATTTTTTTTTTTTAAAAAAAAAAGTATAAAAAGGCAGTATTAATTTGCGTGCTAAATTTAGGCATTGCGGTGTACTGGCTTGGGCAATACGCACCGAATATAAAGCATTAAAGCACAGTTTGACCGCATTATACACCACATGCCCACGTGGACATGGACTTGCTCCCCAAGTTTTTCCCCATTTCTATTTCTTCTATTTTTTTATTTTTTGAAAATTCTATTTCTTCTATTTAAACTCTTTAATCTGCATTTTCCCTTTCAATATATCTCTCTCTTAGCTCACAACCTCCAATCGATAATGAAGAAAGAAGGTCGCCAAAATGGAATGGTCCCATGGAGCCCCAGATCCGGCCCCTCCACCTCCGCCAACAAACTATCCGACTCGCCGCCAACGGCGGCCGGGCTCTTGCTCAGAGTCTCCCCGACTCGCATCCGCTCCAAGTGCGGTGGTAAAGCCAAGGACAAGGCCAAGGCCAAGGGAACGCACAAGCTCAGATCCAGAGACGTCGTCGTTTCTAGCTATAGATTGACCACTTGGCGAGTCGCCGATGGCGGACCTGGCTTTAAATTTTCCGGTTTATCGGCCACCGGGATTTTGGATCGATTGGCCGCCGCCGATTACATGGATTATGATTACGATTACGATCACGATCACGATCAAAATCACGATTACATGGATAATGATTACGATTACGATTACGATTCCGATCACGTGCACGAAGAATCCGGCAGTTTGGATTATTTCCCACCCGGTTTAATTGTCGATTTGGATTTCGCCCCATCGCCGTTGTCCCTCGAAATTGAGGCGGACGATTACGGTGACCTAGACGGCGGCGATGACGTCGACGACGATGCGATGAGCTTCTGTGAGGTGGGATTCCTGTGGGAACAAGTAGAGGGAGATGAAGGTTGGTGTCTAGTTGAAGAAATGTAATTAATTAATTAATTAAGATATGATTAATCACAGAATTGAATTTAATCCGCCTCTTTCAGCCATATAATTGTATTTAATATTCTTATATGTTTAAGTTTTATGTTAATAAATTTAAGTTAGGTGTACTCAAAAAAAGAAATTGTAAGGTATAGGTGTTACGTGTAGGCGGGTGCACGCAATTAATTGTATGTTTGTACAGTATCTCATTATTCAATATTCATACGTGCACATCATCACTTCCTTTAAATTATATCCCCACACACACTTACAGCTCGTTTGGTTCGCTGAAAAATATTTGAAGGAAATGGAATTCAAATTTCTTGGAAAACAAATTACCAGAAAAATAGATTTCATTGTTTGGTTGATGGAAAAGAAATTACAGGGAATATGAATTCCATTGTTTGGTTGGATTTGGAATGGTAAGGAATTATAAATATAAAGATCAATATGCCCTTAACAATTAATAGTGACAATAAATTATATTATTTTGATGAGGGTAAAGTTGTCCAATTGCTCAATACTTTCTTCCCAAACTCTAAGAAAAACAAAATACCAACTCCTAGCAAGGAATTTGTTTTCCTCCACTTTTGGGAACTCAAGTTCCATTGGAAAACATTTTCCATCCAACCAAACAATGGAAAAACACATTTCCTTCACTTCATGGAAAAGATTTTCCATCCAACCAAACACCCCCTTAAAATATTATTCTAAATTCTTATGAAGGATGACTATATTATTCTAAATTCTTATGAAGGATTACTATTTTGTCTTTGAGATTGATCGGGTCAAATACGTTTTTTCTCACTAATGAGTTGTTTGGTTGGATGTAGTTTTAATTTAATTACAACACAATTCTTTGGTCAATCGAATTATAGTATTTGGTTGGAGTGAATGCAATTCCTTCATTTTGTTGAATTGTAATTCATATTCTTTCCATATAATTACAATTCTGGAAAGGGAAAACAATTCTGGAAAGGGAAAAAGGAAGAAAAAGAGTTTTTACCATTGAATATTATTACTTTACAAAAAGAGGAATCAATTCCACCCAAGTCCAACACACCCAGGAAAAAAGTTATCAAAAGTTGTTAATAGGAATCTTTTTTTTTTTTTTTTTTTTCAAAATGAGGAATCAATTGTACTGTGTTCCCTTACCCCATTCGTAAGCATAATTGCGAAAAAAAAAAAAAAACATTTCGTAAGCATATTAAACAGCAATTGCCTAATAACCCATTTCGTAAGCCTTGAACCCATTTCCCACCTGTGCGTAAAATAAACTGAAAAAAATGGCATATTTTACTTACCAGTACAATTGCGCTCGCTTGAACCCATTTGCAGACTCCAACCGAACCAAATTCTTCAGCAATTTGAAAGCTTTTGATTCCTTAAGGTTTAATTTCAATGGTTTGAACTTTGAAGTATAGGAATGAGGGTTTGTGTTGGTTCTGATGAGGAAACAACACTCCGTACTTAATACATTCATTTTAAAAAAATTAATACATTAATTATGAAATAACTAAACTGTCCTTGAAAAAACGACATTAGACGGTGAATTGTAACGGAAGGACCATACGTGGGTAGGAACAAAAAGTAAGAGGACTTAAAGTGATTGATTTAAAAGTTGATGACTAAAAGTGGCGGTGTCATTAAATTCGGAGGACCTTCACTAGTATTTACTCTATTATTATTACACAAAAAATATTTTAGTCTTTATATCACATTTTCCATTATCATTTCTGATAATTATGTTCATTTCTATCAAACAATGTAATTTGAATTTCTACTTTATTTCAACCTTATTCTTTTCCCATCAAATTACAATTACTTTCCCCTTAATTCCTTCCTTCCAAGCCACTACATCTACGCATTACCTGAATTTAGACTTTAAAAAAAAAAAAAGAAATACAATTTATAAAAATAAATAAATAAATTTTAAATCGACGGTTCAAAACTGAAACTGGAATCAAACCAAACCGATTTATCATTTACCAATAGTGTTTGATCACTTTCACATTTATTCTTGACAGGATAATTGGGACCAACATCTGACCCGAATCATCAACACTCTGACCCGAAGGCAATAAACGGTCACCCGTTACACAAAGAGGAGAGGAGTTATTATCAACAGCTACACTACCATTGAAGGCTGATCATCATTGAACAACCGTTACAAGTCACAAAGAGTCGTTGTACCTCAAGTATAAGAGGAGCCCTGTTGTAGATGAGTAGGGGGACACTTTGTTTATCACACGCAACATTATTGTACTGAACTCACGATTGTACTCTTGATACATTGAGATTAATAATACAAAATATACCGGTAACATTATTACCGTCAATTCTAATTCTACATATAAATAAATATGACTGCGGTTCGGTTCTAGTTCAAGGTTTTAGAAAATCTTTTAAGAAGGTTTTAATTTCGATTTGAACTGCCATTTTGGTTCCGATTCATTGTTCTTGGAATGATAAATCAGAACGGGAACCTTTTAGGAAGATTCCAATTTCGATTTGAATCATTAATTCAAAATTTATTTATTTATTTTTGTAAGTTCAAATTCTTATTTCTAAAACAGTCTAAATTCAATAATTATTTTATTTTATTTTATTTTTTTCCGATTCTGAATTGTAACCAAAACCATCCATACTATTTCGGTTCGGATGGTTCAAACCGAAGTGTGGTCATCTTGTACTAGGTAAAGGTAAAAGGTCTATTATATTCTTTGGAGGTTCACGGTACTGGCTGCATCTGAGAACACAACATAACTCCCCTGAAACATAGCCGTTATATCTGGCGACTGGCATGCCCTCATACACTGGATTCAAAATCTAACGTAACGGTTATTTCAAAACCCTAGCGCAGCGCAGGGCGAATTCTGACATGAGAGAAACAATGGCGAAGGAAGAGGAGTGCGCTCAGTCCCAGAAGCCAAAATCTGAAGATGGAGAAAAATCTAGCACTCTCTTTAGCCCTGGTTTCCGATCCGTGGCGGCGATGGCTGGTTGGGACGAAGAGGCGCTTCTAATGGCGTCTCTCGTAGTAGAAGACACTCCCGACCGAAATCCCAAACACAAAAAACGCACTTCTCTCCTCAATTCCACCACTCCATCCACCAATTCCAGAAGGTATTAGCATTCATCTCTCTCTGTATTCATTGTGTTCGATTATTTTCGTCTAAAATTCGGTGTTTCCAGGAAAAGGAGGGCTCAGATACGCGCGACGGTTCTCGATCTCGAAGACGAAGTTGAATGCGAGAAAAAGGAGACCAGTGGAACTGCCGACAGTAAGAAAGGAGGAAATGCTGAGTCAAAGTCAAAGGCAAAAGAGCCATCACCAGACCATCCACCCATCCCCTGCAGCATTGATAAGCTTCGTGAAGAGCTTTCTTGTGCTGTAAGAGTTACTCCCAATCTGAATTATGTATTTATTGCTTGTTTCTTTCTATGATCTTGCAATTTACAAATAGGCTCATGGAATTTGCAGATTTGTTTGGAGATTTGTTTTGAACCAAGTACCACTCCTTGTGGACACAGGTACAATCTAACTTACCAATTCCAGTCCATTCAATCATTTAGTAGTTGAAGTTTATGAGTAATTTGCATTCAATTGGTTTGTAGTTTTTGTAAAAAGTGTTTGCGATCTGCTGCTGATAAGTGCGGGAAGAAATGCCCAAAATGCAGGCAGCTTATCAGGTACCTTTTGGATATCTCTATCACTCTATAACATATAAACATAAATGTGCAATCCAACTATAGGCTTAGACTTTTAGTTAGCCTCAATAAGATTTGTTTGTTTGTTTTAAGAATCATGGTTGCTGAATTTTATATATAATTCTCTGAATTTTGATCTTACAGCAATGGAAGATCTTGCACTGTGAATACAGTTCTCTGGAATACAATTCAGTTATTATTTCCACAAGAAGTTGAAGCAAGGAAGGCTAGTATTGGTAAAGTTCAGCAACAAAGTCCAGCAAGAACTCATCATCATAATAGTCGAAATCGAAGAGTTGCGATGTTAAATAATAATAGTAGTCCAGAGGCAGAAAGTGAGCAGCAGCATCATCAAAGCCTGGGAAGGGCAAACACCAGCAGGAGTAGAGTAAGAAGACAGAGTGAGAGGCCAAGTAGAGGCGATTTCGTGAGTTTAAGGCCAAGAAGGGAGTTGCCAAGCCAGGATGAGGATTCTGCATTGGCATTGAGATTGCAAAGAGAGGAATTCATGGCAGCTTTCAGGGATGATTCTGAGGAGCAGGAGCAAGGCAGGAGGACATCAAATTACAGGGATTCTGAAGAACAACAACGCAGGAGGACCTCCTCCCTTGCAGTGGCCAGAGCAAATCTGAGAGCTATGGCGTCAAGAGCCATTAACATTCGAACTAGAAGTCGGGGAACATAAACATGGAACTGAACTGAACTGAACTCAACTGGCCCGGCAACAATTACTCTATTGTTATGGTTTTTTCTCCCCCCTTCTCCTCTAAATGCCTTGGAGGTGTTAGTAGTCATCTGTTATTTTGTACTAATGCATTGAAAACAACATGGTTCTGTATTGATGATTACTTTCAATAGTATCCACAAAATCAATGGCATTGAAACTTAAAAGATATACAGCCATTGTTTGTGAATGCATTGTAAATTTCTTTGGGCTATGAATTCAAATCACTTTTTACTTTTAAAAACTTTTTTAAAGAAATGTCCATAATTCCAAAAATCAACTTAGAATAGAATATTCAGAAAAGGAAGAGAATTAGGATATATTTCATTTTTTAAAAAAAGTTTTATTCACAAGAGATGGTACAAAAATGTAGACAACTGCAACAGTGTTGCCTCAAAATAGTATGCCTTTGCGGCTCAAAACTCACATGCCAACTATATTTTACAACAAGGAGAAGAGTGGACGCAGGAGAAAAAGCCCAAAAACTTGGCAACCAGAGATCATGCGGTACACAACCCCCACCCACCATGAAGTATGGGAACAGCCAAACTATAATTCAACCATCAACTTACTTAGTATGAAAGCTCATTGCCTCGAAGTGAAATATACTTCTTAACCCAGATCGCAATGTCCTCAGCACAAGCTTGAGCTTGAGGAGTCTTAAGAAGCATGCCAATTGTTGCAAATTCATGGACTGCATCCTTGTAGCAGAGAACAGGAGCATCAACATTGACCTTCCGGAGTTCCCCTGCGTATGCAATGGCTCTATCTTGCATCCAGTCATGCTCTGCCACTACTGTCAATGTTGGAGGCATCTGCTTTAATGGAGGACCCCTTCCCGGGACAAGTGGATTGGCAGCAGGGTGGTCTAAATCGAACTCCTCCTCAGGAAATAATAATTTCCATGCAAGTATACATGTCTCCTTGTCGTAGAAATAGGAATTTGCCAGTTTTATCTCTGAATTTGTTGGATCACTTCCAATGAAAAAAGGGTACATCAAAACCTGTGCGACCACCCTTACTGGGTCCAAAAGCTTACCTGCCTCTACAGCGTTCTGAGTCACATAATCTGCAATGTTTCCCCCACAGCTTACCCCGAGAAGGACACATCTGCACAAGATGAGGATGCAGGAAGTGTTCATTCACTTAGGCTTTTAGCAGGGGTTAGGACACATCAAGTAATATATGAATTTGCCTTATTAGAAATCATATGCAAATGGCCTCTTAGCATTCATATCAAGTAATAAATAAGTAGACTTGTAGGTTGTTCCTATTAAGAATTCTACATTGTAGAAAGTTCACAAACACCCTGAAGAATTCAATGATCACAGATAATATAAATTTCTTTGAGGATCTACCCTAGCCATTTGGAAATTGCTTATTGACCAAAAAATACACTTCCTTTTCTTCTATTTTCAATCACTTAATATGATTAAAATACCTCGAAGGAGACATGGAGTAGGAGCCTGGGAGGCACTGAAGAATTTCGCTTTGTGTGTGTGTTAGACTTTGGTGAATCTTAATGGCTCAAAAGACCAAGAAGAAATGGAAATAAAGATTCCTACCAATGAATTTTGGGAAAACTTGTAAAGTAGGTAGTCATAGGGGGCATATGCACCACGTATATGTTGTTCACTACCACCATGCTCACATCAATCTTACTCTTCAGATCAATTCAACACAAGTAAATGATTCCCAATAGAAATAGGGTAAAAAAGCAGCAGCCTTTATGTTAGGCAGAGACCCGTGAAGGGTCAAGTCCAGCACCTGATTAGGAAGATTGTTGAGTGGATGCCTAAAAGGGCCAAGTCAAGCACCCTGTCTCAAATGTGGCGAAGTTGCACCTTCCCTACTAGCAATAGCTTTAGGCGCTTAATCCCAAATCACGGGGAACTGCTACTATACTATAATTTTTGGCGTTCGCTTAATTCTAACACTTTAGGATTCATACTAGCATTAGAATTGTAGCATTAATAACCACAAATAAGGCAATACAACAGATATACACTTTGTCAAATCCACATTTCTGTTTGATCTTCAATTCAATCAATCAATCAAATTACCACAATATAAGAGAATATACACATACACCACAGCAAAAGATGCAAACTAACCTTGATGGATCAGCATGAGCAGCCAACCAAGGCTCCACCATTGATGCTCCAAAGGCATCGGGAACATGATTGTGAACATCAGACTTTCTCAAATCTGCCCCTCCACCACCACCACCGCGCTTGTTCTTACTCACTGATTTACTACATCCTGCCAAATTCGATTGCTTCGCCAACCATTGCAGCACCTTCAACCCATCCTCAAAGGCTGCCGGGTACCGATTCTCCGGGGCTAACCTGTATCCAACTCCCAAAACAATCACATCGCACAGTTTCGCAATTCTCCTACAGAACAAATCATTCGCCACCGTATTGTTGCTCCCGCTAACAAATCCGCCAGAGTGAAATTGCAACATCACCGGCAATTTTCGATGTTTCTTACCGGCCGGTGAATATCCGCTGTACGCCCCATTCTCGCCGCTTAACAAACTCACGTCAATGTCGCATCCATCGCTATTTCTCCGATTATGACCGTTACTCCCCGTCTGCGAAACATTCGCAATATCGTTAATGGCAAAAGAATTAATGCTGTTCCGGCGAAAAAGAGGCTGATTAGGATCGGATCCTGAGGAGGAATCCTTCTTTTTAAACGAATCATTGTCCTTAGATTTGGATTGGAGCTTGGCATGGGAGTCCGGAGAGTTAAGGCAGGTATCGGGAAGGAAAATTCTGAGGGAGAGAGAAGTTAAGGGATCGATATGTATATCCTTGGTGGCGACGCCGTCGGTGAACACAGGATTAACGGGGGCGATCGGTTCCCCCTCCGGCCGAGACGTAACGCCAAATGAGGCGGCGCCATCGCTTCCATCTACGTCTATGTTTTGGATTCGGCTCTGCAGCCGATGCTTCAACATACGCTTAAACACAACACTGGAGAATTGTACACCGACGCTAGGCATTTCCAACCACCACCCAACCCCAGGCTTCCTCCCTCTCCCTCTCTCCCTCTCCCTCTCTTTTCTCCTTCCTCTCTCTCTCTCTCTCTCTCTCTCTCTCTCTTTCTCAATGGATGGGGGTAGAGAGACGTGGAAGGAGAAGAGTGAGTACGTCGCATGGTATACACATGATGATTCCTTTTTTTTTTTTTTTTTTTTTGGAAAACCAAAGCAAAAACTCATATCATTGAAATAATATATTTTCATCCGTAAATTATACTGTTTGGTAAAAAAAAAAATAGAATTTATAAATTATTTTAAAGTACACATAAAATATAATATTTTTAGTTTTTATCATTCATTATTAATTAATTCAATCATGTTTAAAGTCACTCAATTTTTTAAAAATTGATAAAATAATACTCTAAAATATTTTAAATGTTTTCACTTTCAACAAATGTTATATTAGAACATTTCAAATATTTAAAGTAAATTACAGTGGAAAGTGGTCATAGTGGTGAGGTCGCCGCTAAGAAATACGTCAAACCTATATCGACTTCTCTAAATATCACATCAATATCTAACATGCATCATGATTGACCTAAGCCACTAGCTATGTACCGTCGTGTTAGACTTGTTGGTGAGATTTTAGCATTGTGCTCCATATTCTAATACTATAATCAATGTTGAAAAAGACGCTAGGCGCCTGATTTATTTTATAACTTAAATAAGCGTCTTTTTCCCAAACGTGATAAGTCTGAAGCTCACAACTCACAAGCAATCTCATTGAAGATCTGAAATCTCAATTTTGCAATCTCACTGAAGATATGAAATCTCAATTTTTCTAAACGTCAGCCCTGCCATCCATCGCTGACCACTAGCCTCCAGACCTGCGACCTCCAACCTCGCCATCTATCGGTAGCCTCTGACCTCTAAGAATCAAGGAGTAAGAAAGTCATCGGTGACGGCAACGACGACTGGTCCGTTGAAGTTACAGCGGTGACGGGCAGCGGCGGCTTCACAGTAGTTCGGCTGGTGGCAGTGGCGGTTGTGGTTACCTCAAACAGAGGCAGCGGTGACCCATCTTCGTCTCTCTCGTAGCCTGTAGTATAGAGACCTCTTCTAGCGCCGACTTCTTCTCCATTGTCTGTAGCTCCATCCGGCGACTATGGCAGACCAGCTTTCCTCTTTCCAGTGGAAAAAAAAAGGGGGTTGAGACGTGGCGACCGGCCGCGGAAGAGGCCTATTCCAACCTTTCTCGACGCAGTCGGACGCCGCCTAGCGCCTAGGTGTAATTTTTGCAACACTGACTATAATAGAGGCCACTTTTAGCTAGTTGAGGGTTCTTTAGTAGAACTTAGCAGTTTTGTTCACATTATATTCCAATGAGGCTAGAGAGTGTATTTTCTCACACAACAAAATCTTCAAAACGCTTTAAGAGTCTTGTCACCCAAACCTATGATGACACGCTTATTTATTTAGCTCTATGTTTGAGCTAGGTACATGTGAGAGATCATAATTAAATGGTTGTGGATAAAGTAAAAAAAGATGATAATAAATGTAGTTGGAGTAGTTAGTATGTATTTAGACTACCATGAGGTATATATATAGTAGGGCTAGAATACATGGTTAAGCAAATGGTAGTGAATGGATGAAAACAACATATGTATAGGTGGGTAGATGAGTGCAATGGTGTGATAGGTAGGTGATGAGTGGATTGGTAATGAGATAAGTAATACGATGCATCATAAATAAATAAATGAGGAAAACAAAAGTTTATAAATAATGATGGTAATGGGTTCGAACCTCAGTGGGGGCAATGTTGACTTTGTTGGGTTTCAGTAGGTTGAGAAAAATATATGGACAGATACTACATGTAATAGGGTCAATAGTATTCAAAAAATAATAATAATAATAATGATGGTAATGGTTTTTTTTTTTTTTAAAAGAAGACTATTTTAGATTAATTCAAATTCGTAGACAACATATTACAGATGATAGGAGGAGGGTCATCAAACCACTCCGAACAATCAGACATAGAAATGGATTGCCTAGCAAGCTTATGATAATGTTAGAGATGAATTGCAACATTTGGAGTACACAATTTATTATTATTATTATTATTTTGGTTTCCAAATTCCTTTGTTAATTTTTCATTTTTTTTATTTTTAATTTGAAAGATAAGAATTTGAACCAAAAAAATAATAATTTATTTTCCGTTTTTAAATTTTCTAAAAAACTTTTAAAAATTAAAAAAAAAAAATCTTCAATTACTAAATACACCCTCAAAAGTTTTTTTTTTTTTTTTTTTTAAAATTTTTAAAAAAATTTTAAAAATTAAAAAAAAAAAATCTTCAATTTCTAAAAACCCCCCCAAAAGTTTTTTTTTTTTTTTTTTTTAGTTGTAATTATGTAGAACCCAAAATTTAATACTCGGGTACATTTTTGTACAAGTTAATTCTATTTGTGTCTTAAATTTATAGGTGGTAGTCCATTTTAAGTCTTTTTTATCATAACATTCATATTTGGTCCTAGTATTATTGTGATGTGACCATTTTTTATCATTTATCAACAAAATAGTTTAAATATCGTTAAATACAAGGGCATTTCAATATTCAATAATGATTTTTTTAAAAAAATAAACATAAAAAATATAGCAGTTTAATGTATTTTGTTAAAAAATTAAAATATCTTTGTATTTAACCACATTTCAATAATTTTGTTAATAAATGATAAAAAATGATCATGTCTTAATAATACTATGATCAAATATGAATGCTTTAATAAAAATGACTAAAAATAGGACAAAAATGGAATTAACTCTTCTTGTACAGAGGGCCTCAAATCTTCAAGAAAAGATGCCTCATACTTGAATAATTACATACATGAGATTGAGAATTGAGAATAATACATAGATGAGACTTTAGAGCTCATCTCATACGCGGCAATGGAGAGACTAGGAGATGATGTAATGGCCTTGATTTTCCACCGGATCCAAGACCGAAATGACAGAAAGTCATGCTCTCAAGTTTGCAAGCAATGATTGATAGTCGAGGGCATGACATCTTCAAATCTGCGGGTTTTCGAGCCCAACCTTCTCCGAAACTTCCTTCCCAGGTACCCAAATCTTCTTAAATTCGAGTGTTCTGAGGTAATCTCGAATTCTCATGTCCAATTTTTGGCCCAGACGTGCCCAAGAATTCAGTCATTGAACCTGAATTTCAAGGAAAAAACTCAAATTTATTATGAAACGGATGATAATCTGAGCTTTGATGATTTTGATGATGAGGGTCTGCGTGCTATTGCAAAGGGTTGTTGTGATTTAAACTCGGTTTTATTGAGGAAAAGAAGTGGTGTAGGCGATGCTGGGGTTACTTCACTGGTTAATTTTGCGCCCAATTTGAGGGTTTTGGACTTGAGTTGCTGCCGAAGGGTTACTGATGAAGGGCTTAGATCTATTGGGACAGCCAATTCTTTGGAGAATTTGAATTTGCAGGGTTGTTGCTTGATATCTGACAGGGGTTTGGAGTCCCTGGCTATAGGGCCTTTGTGTCATACCTTAAAGAAATTGATCATTGCTGAATGTGATCGGATTTCAGACTCTGGGGTGGGGAGTTTGGTGAAATTGAGGTCTTTGGAGGGGTTAGATTTGGGGGACTGTGGGCCAAAAGTGACTGACATTAGTGCAACAGCTTTTGCTGCAATGAGAAGTCTGATGAGATTGAATTTATCCTGGCTTGTAAACGTATCGGATCATACGCTTATTTCTTTGGCTCAAAATTGCAAGAACTTGACGTCCCTTAATTTGACAGGTTGTGAATTTGTTACTGGCAATGGGATTTGCTCCTTCCAGAATCATGAATCATTGAAAGAGCTGATTTTGAGATATTGTAAAAATCTCTTGGTTTCTGATTTGGTGTATTTGGTGCATGGGTGCGAAACGCTAGAGCGAATCGTGCTCGATCGAGCACTGAAGATATGGATTCCCGCACTAGCGGATCATAATGTAAGAAATAGTTGTAGGATTGAGTGGAAATGATAAGCATGAATACTCATTTAAAACAAGCATACATACGATGGTCGATGAAAGTGTTCTAGTGGAGGAAAAGGGTAGTCATCCACAACCATTGTCAATCGGGAAATGCTTCTTTACCCCTACAAAAACCACAAGTTTATAGCCCCTCCCTGATGTGGCTATTTTTTGTGTGGTTAGTTGTTTCTTTTTTCTTGTTTTATTTTAAATTTCAATTCACCACAAAATGGCGCACAAGGGAGTTTTGTTGGTGGTTATGGAACCATAGAAAATTGTAGTTTTGAGCATATTAGGTTTTATCCATTCTGATAACTCTCTGCTGCAGATTCTGTTTGTGTTAATGGCTGACTTTTGGTACAGACATCATCGTTACTGAATGATTATCTGCTTCAGGTTGGAATGGTTTTCGGGAGGATCCTGGGCTGGATTTCAGGGGCTGTTACAATTGAGTTCTGAGGATCTTGCAAATAGCTGGTTTCTTTTGGCTACTGGACTTTGATGAGTTTCTGAAAATTTTCTGTTGCAGATTCTATTTGTGTTAATAGCTGATTTCTACAGACAATACTATCTACTACTGGTTGGACTGACTGGTTTTAGAAGGATGCTAGTTTGGTTTTTAGGGCCTGTAAAACAATTCTTTTTTTTTTTTCAATTATTAAGAAGGTTGGGTGGTCATTTTTTTGTGGATGCAAAAATTATTGTTTTTGAAGGATGCTAGTTTGGTTTTTAGGGCCTGTAAAACAATTCTTTTTTGTTTTCCAATTATTAAGAAGGTTGGGTGGGCATGCTTTTGTTGATGCAAAAATTATTCTTGTTCGACTCTGCTGGGGATCGAACCCAGAATCTCTGGTTCCGTAGACCAGCGCCTTATCCATTGGGCCACAGAGTCATTTTGAACTGTAAATCAATTCAGTTTTATAACTTTTATTTTTGCGCAGGGAAACAGGACAGTTGCTGCTAGTTTTACTTGATCTAACACTTACACTTGTACAGGGATTTGCATTTATTGATTAATCATTATGTTTAGGGCGGTTAACGAACCGAACATAAACGAACGGAGGCTGTTCGTGTTCGTTTGTTAAGGATTTTGGACTGTTCGTGTTCGTGTTCGTTTGTTAAGGTTTTTGAAAATCCTGTTCGTGTTCGTTTGTTAAGCGTTCGCGAACGTGCTCGTTAACATTAACGAACACGTTCACGAACGTGTTCGCGAACGTTAATGAACACGTTCACAAACATATTAATTTTCGTTCACGAACACGTTCGTGAACACTTAATAACCAAACACCTGTACATGTTCATGAACACAATTTGTTCGTGAACAAGAAATAATCTACGTTCACGAACAATAATCAAACAAACAACACAACTACAAAACTAATACAAATAATTGAATAAGTCCACTCGTAGGAGTAGTAGCATCTAAATAAATGACCTTAATCACCCCATATATATAATATATAATTATTATTTATTAATTTTGAATACTACTAAACGAACACAAACGAGCTTATTTGCGAACACTTAGCAAACGAACTTACCACTGTTCATACTCTGTTCGTTTATTAACCGAGCTCAAAATTTTGTTCGTTTACCTTAACAAACGAACATAAACGAACGCTTACCAAGCTCGAACACGAGTTATTTGTCAAAAACTCTGTTCGCTAACAGCCCTAATTATGTTGCGCTATTTTGATGTTTTGACAACCTAACTTATTAGGGTATCCACAATGCTTCTAATTTCTTATTCTATTTTCTCTTCAATCCTTCTTTCATTCCCTCCCCATTTTGTGGGCCCTACTCCTTCTCATTCTTTCATTCTCTCTCCATTTTGTAGGTCCTACTTATCTCATTCGGCAATTCCTACACATCATCTATTATTTTATTTATTTTTTTATAACTAATAATTCAACTTTATTTTATTTACTTTTCTATAATTAATAATTTTAACTTTATAATTAGAATTTCTAATTTCAATTATAAATATAATTAAATAAATTACAGAATAAAATATATTTTAATTTTATAAATTTAATTCAAGCAATTAAACTTGTAATTAAATAAAAATATCTTTATGAAATTTAAATTAAACTACAAATTTAATACATAGATAAAAATATAAAATCATAAATTAAATAAAAAATCAAAAGCATAGAGGCTGAATAAAAAAAAAATGTACTAATATTGTACTTCAGAACTCAAGGTGAAGTTGGTATTTCAATTATTTCTAAACTTGGTTATTTTCCTTTGGGAAAAGGGTAAATATACGAAAACATTATTAGGTTATTGAACTCTAAAATAAATGCAATTAAACATATTGGTCTTGACTTTAGTGCCTCCGTCAATTTAGGTACACGACTTTCATTCCTGACATAAGTAGTGCTTGACTTTAATTTTTTTGCAACTTTTAGTCCTTGACTTTGATTTTTTTTTTCCACTTTTAGTCCTTTCGGCCATCTGTACGACAACTTTTAATCGAAATCAACAAACTGTTGTGCCATTAAGGATAAATAACGTTTAATGTATTTAGGGATTTATGAATAAGCAATTTTACCCTTAATGGCACAACAATTTGTTGATTCTGATTAAAAGTTATCGCTTAAAAAGCGAAGCAAAATAAGCAAATAACGTTTCTTTTTCCTTAAAAAGCGAAGCAAAATAAGCAAATAACGTTTCTTTTTCCTATTTTTTCTCTGCAAAATAAGCAAATAACGTTTCTTTTTCCTATTTTTTCTCTGATTTTATTTATAAATATATTTAGGGCTTTATCAAAAGACACTTTTACCCTTAATGGCACAATAGTTTGTTGATTCCGATTAAAAGTTGTCGCTTGGATGGCCAAAAGGACTTGATTCCGATTAAAAGTTGTCGCTTGGATGGCCAAAAGGACTAAAAGTGGAAAACAAATCAAAGTTTGGATGGCCAAAAGGACTAAAAGTGGAAAACAAATCAAAGTTAAGGACTAAAAGTGGAAAAAAAATCAAAGTCAAGCACTACTTATGTCATGAATGAAAGTCGTGTACCTAAATTGACGGAAACACTAAAGTCATAGGACCAAAAGTGGAAAAAACTCAATAGTTAGCCTATCAGCTAATTTTGACTTATTTGACCATTATTAGATGTTTGATTTGGTTAAAAAATTAACATAAATATTTGGTTAATTAGCTTTTTGTAACTCTAAAATGCTAAAATTCAAAAGGTTGCTCAAAACAACTTTTTCAATTAGCTTTTCGAGAAAAGAAATTATGCCAAACAGTTATAAGCTAACAGCTAATTTACCAAACACCTTTCTACAATATATTATCAACTAGTTGTACCCTCTAACTCAATCAGTTAATAGTCATTTACCAAACAGAGCCAAGTTTTATTTTTGTGCATTTGTCATTTTATTCAAAGGTAAAAACTGGTAACGGGGATTATTTTAGAGTTGTCATCGGTCAAACTTAAATGAAGAATGCGATTAGCCGGTTGTTAGTCTTTGGTCTTGGTTGTCAAAACTTAAAATAACCTTCATTACTACTACGTAGTTGTTATTGGTGTATAACCAAGTGATGTATTTAATTATATTATTTATGTATAAAATTTAAGGGTTTTGACCCGTTTGAGTATGATAAGGGACATTGGCACAACTTAGAAGCCCCTTTACTCTGTTTTTGAGTAGTTGACGACTAAAAAATTATGATAATTTAAAACAATCAATATTGTCCTTATTGAAATATGATATGATAATTTATGTACACTTTGCACAAGAAATCTTCATTACCTCTGATTATATTTTTAGTGGGAATTAAATCCCTACCTTGTCACTGGAGCAAAACTTCTAATGTGCGGTGCACTTTTTAGTCACTTCTGTTCATGTAACATCATCATATATGCATCTTTCTTAAGTCTAAACTGAAGCATTTTTCATCCATCAACAATTTACTTTAGATGATTGAAGATTGAAGGGTAAAGAAGATAAATTATGAGTTGCCCAGTCTCTGCTGAATTGTTTTCAACCCTATATGTACACTCTGCGCACAGAAAATCTTCATTACCTCTGATTATGCCTGCAGTGGGAATCAAATCTTCACCCTGTCACTGGAGCAAAGACTTCTAAGATGACACTTGAACCATTGAGTTAACCCCGCGCGGTCCACTTTTTAGTCACTTCTATTCATGTAACATCATCATCTATGCATCGTTCTTTAAGTCTAAACCGAAGCACTTATCACCCATCCTATCCTATCCTATCCACAGTTTTACTTTAGATGATTGAAGATTGAAGGGTGAAATGCAGTAAAACATTTATTTTGTATGCAAGGATTACTCCCTGCCACTAGCTTCCCATCACCTAAAGTACTTCTCCTACAAAACAAACACTTACTCTCAAGATTATGGAAGAATCCAAGGACCCGTTTCCTAACTCGAGAGTTTCTCGAGAAAACTGGAGAGTTAGAGAATAGAAAACATAAAACATAAAAAAAGTCTTCTTTATCAGTGGAGGCCTCACAAAAATGCTTTGACATTAGCCTTAGATGAGCAATTCCTGAGCATATACCTACATTCCATTCCAAGAATATTAATTTGTAATCATCCCATCAACACAACTGGGCTTCAATTATTCACCCTTGCATGCAGGCATTCACCAATCATTAATCAACACAACAAACATTAACTATAATACTGCATAGATTTGAGTGAAGAAAGAAAATCCATATACCTGGCTTCAACAGAACTAAATTGGCTAACATAGTTGAGTTAGTTGCATTTCAAGGCAGGCAGCATTTTGTCAAGCATATTATATGATAGTACGATATAACTGCGGAACAGTGTACATAAATCAAACTACAAAAATTACCTAAACAGACTACCAGCAAAATGAAGCCCTTTCAGTCTCATAATTTCTAGAGCAATGAAGACCGAGTTTACTAACCAAATTCACTCAAGCTAAGTGTGCCGTGCAGTGCAGACTAAAAGCTTCAGGCACTTTCACCCAATTCCATATGTACACACCTCGTGTCTAAATTGAATAGAGGTAACCCGGTATCCAACATAGTGTCCCATTTACCCCATGTGACCTGTGAAACCAAAAAATTTCAGGAATAATGAAAACGCCAAGAAAGAAAGACTGTGATTTCCCATTACAATAAATCCCGCTCCTTGCTTATGATTCCTATCCTTGGTTGCCATACATACCACCGAGCACAATGAGGCAATTTCTGCATAAATAGTGTATCGGGTACCACCTAGCCAGATGATGCACGAGGGGTCAGCTTTCGAGAGACGAGCACTGGTTCGTTACTTGCAGCTTTCATTGCAGCAATCTCTTCAAGACGCTTCCAAGTCGCTTCACGTTGCAATTTTTTCTGTTGTTCTTGGGCTTCACCTTCCTGAAATTTGGTCATGCACTCTTCAAAAAATTCGGGATCAATATCAGAGAAAAGTTTGCATACATTCAAAGTCAAGCTTTGCACTGCCGGATTCCAATGGGTTCTTGAATTTTTCTCCAAGGCAGGGTAGATGACTGGCAGTATAACTTTGCGATTTTGTTTGATTAGGTTCTCGATGTGATCATTATTCCATAAAAACAAGGCCCTCTCAGCCACCTACATGAATAAAATTGAATAGCATGATGATATAGATACTATTATTGTCCATAGACTAGTGGAAGGAAGTGAAAAGGGAATGTGAAAAGCAAGCAAATGTAAGAATCAAGTTAAATTTTTAGTCTATACTACCATTACACAAGAAGTAATCTTTTATGTGCATATTACTTTTCAGCAAAGGTTCACACTGTTGAATTTGAAAGATCCAAAGGCCTGCTGGGTGGAGAATAACAACCACCCACCAGTTAGGCAGAAGCAAAGGTGAAGAGTCCAAGAATGAGAAAATGTATATAATACTGAAAGATTACAATATATTTCTATAATTCTATGTTTCTAATGAAGAAACACAGTACATATACATACGTACACATAACTATTAATATAAGCACCTATTCATAAACAGACACAACCCTATAGACAAACATAAACCTTTGTTTTTCAACACACACCACTCAGTATGATTTTCCAGTTCCTCGTTCTTTTGCAAAACTAAGAACAGGTGAGGATGCAAGAAATGCCTTTGTCCTGTTTATTTCCCTTACCTCATAAAACTATGTAAAGATACTTCGTAACAAGGATAGTTAGTGGAGAAGATAAGCAGGCAGTATGAGTAGTCAATGTTGAAGGCACATTAAATGTGCCAGAGAACCGGAGAATGCCAGGAAAGGAGTTCATTGGGGCCTAGTTGTGTCTACAAGGAATTTCTGTGCTAAGTTCTCTTAGAAGCCCTTGGATTCTTCTCCATCTAAGAATTACTAGGAAGATGCCCAGATTTCAGGCAAGCTGATATACATTAATTTAACAAGTATTAAATATCAAGTTGAAAAGTTTCAATGAGTTCTATCATCTTTTACTGAAATTAATTAATTCAGTGAAGTGGCAATGCCAGTGTGTAAAGAACAGAGAAATAATAGAGTAGCATATAATGCAATGTACAATGGTCCTAAAATTTGCCCAGACACTTGATCAGTGCTGCCAACAGTACAACTACATTCTGAAACAGGTATTGCACTATTACTGATGAAAATAATTCAATAATTGCCATTGGTGAGGAACTGAGGATACTATTCCCCCTCCCACCCCCAAACAAGCTCATTCCATGCACTATCTGTTCTTCAAAAATTGGAACACAAATAGCTATGGTTTAGCTTTGTGGTGCAGGAAGAACAGTTGCAAGCCTATACCATTTGTTTCAAAGGCGGGAAAAATAAAATAAAACAGAAAAGAAAAGGACTAACAAACTACAACCACTGACCTGAAAATGCGAGCTGCTCAAGCAACGACCAATTTGCTGAAACAAGGGAACCATACAGCGCTGGAATTCTGGAGGCTGTGTAGCCTCCAAGACCTCCTCCAGCTCACCTAAGAACATAACTTCCTTCGAACTGTTTGTGATTGGCCAATATTTCAGTAAACCCCTGATAACAGTATCGGCAAGCTTGCAGTCCTTCTCCACAAATTGTGTAATGCAGTAAGATAACTGCTGATGGTACATTTGTATGCACTTCGGCTTGTGAAGTGGAATAAGAGCTCGAACAAGGAACAGTTTGTGCTCTTCCTTCAGTGGTAATGCAAACCCATTAATTATGCTGCCCAAGATTTCCAGCAGCTCTGCAATTCCATTATGCTTCTCAGTTTCAAAGACGAACCTATAGAATATATTATTGATTGCTTTCCTAATGAATGGGCGGTGCACCATGAACTTTCCATATATCCGGTGCAGAACTGTTTTCAGGTATTCCCTTTCTCTTGGATCTTCAGAGTCAAACAGATCTAATAGCTTTACGACAAAAGAATGATCAATGTATCGTTTTGCCAACTTTGCATCTGTTTCAGGTGATGCCACAAACCTGAGAAGGAATTCATACACAATTTGCAGATGGGACCATGCAGGGTCCATCAAGGGTTCATCATCTTCCAGGTCAAAAGCTTCCAATATTTTGTTCTCACGAGGCTGAGGAGTAAGCACCCTGAATAAATTAATGGATACCATTTTAATAATTTCTTGCATGGCATTTTCTGTGAATTTCTCATTTGCAGAGGAAACATAATCAACAAGCTCTACCAGGGTCTGTCGTTTGATGTCTTTCTCTTTCAAGTTTTTTGTTGGATCAGTAAAATCAAACGGCACAGAACACAAGTTCAGTTTCTTTATGAATAAACTTTGCTTCTCAGAATTGGGAACATCTCTAAAGCTCGGCAACGCTTCATAGGGAGAAACTCCCGAACTCCCATTCTCCTTTGCATTTACAGCCTGGGGAAGTCTACTTCCATGATTGAGCCCCGGAGAAGAGTTGGAATTGACTCCTATTGAAGATGCAGCATTCGAATTCCCTGACCGAGGACTTGGCAAGTCACTGCTTCTTGGACTAGGTGAGAAAGTAGAGCCTCCACCATCACGATTTTCCACAGACCTAGACGGCTTCCGAGGGAGCTTATTGAATATCTGTTTGATCATCACTGGGAACTACACACTCGAGATTCTTTGGTATGAACCCAACAAGCTAGGTAGATCAAACAGTGTTTCAAAACAGACACATCCCCAAAGATAACGACACTAGAAACCGCAAGCATATAACCACCAAACCCGAAAGCCTAACAGCAACTCAGCGAGATCTCATCAGATCATAAACCTCCACTGTTCTCCACCACCATAAACCAATCCATCCTTCATATGGTTTCAAGTTCTTCCAGTCTAAGTAACTAACTTCCCCACTCATCTGGGCATTAAAAGAAGGTGAGAACTCCTAAATGAAGAAAATTACAATTATCAACTCTATCAGAAGTCAAAATTTTCAGTTGATCCTACATCAATAAAAGTCAATTTCCCCATTTCCTTTAGTGCAAAAAAATTGACACCAAGTCCATATTTTAGAAATATTTACACATATATCGATTCCCCCTTTATCAGCAAACTTAAAATCATGTTCTTTTTTCTTTTATGCCATAAACAGAATAGTCCAAAGCTCAAATTCCGGTTAAGGTTCAAACCACAATCACACAATTTAGGCTCTTCTCACCTGAGAAGAAAAGATGTAAACTAACCGCAGCTCTTCCTTCTGTCAAAACTTAGAGAGATTCACAGCCTACAGCGAGATCAAAAGATTAAAAGATCAGGCCATGATCTACGAAACCTAGATAACATTCCTTATCAATAATTACCTGCAAAAAGCGCCCAAGAAATACAAGCATAAGACACTCAATAGTCAATAAACAACAGGAGCAGCACCATTCACCAGAAGGATATTTGATGCTTACAAGAAGAAGAAGAAGATAGCACAAGTTATTGGTGATAAAGAAAAAGGCAGACTGAAAAAGATTGAATCTTTCTGGGTTGGGTCAGTAATCGCAATCTGAAAAAACAGCCCAAGACGAAAGAAAAAGGGAGACGGGTTGAAGAAAAGCAATTTCTGGTTGTTCTCGATGTGTTTGGTTCGCTGGCATTATTGTTATTCTGATTTTTTTTTCTTTTTTTTTTTTCAATTTTAAATTTTTATTCTTTGCTTTTTTCGGAGATTTCAATTTTCAACTTCTCAAAGCACTCCCCTTTTGGGGTTCTCCAGATGGAAAGAAACGTCCTGATTTGACTAGTTTCGCCCTTTATCTGCTAAAGAATTTTATGGAAGAAAAGGACCATATGGTCCGAACAGTTGAATTTTTTTTAAAAAAATGGTTAAATAAATTTCAAACTTTTATTTAAAAAAATCAATTAGGTCCTTAAACTTTTAAAAGTTACAATTAAGCCATTGAATATGTTATTCTGTGCACTGAAGTCCAAAATTAATTAATGACATATAATAGCATGTCAATAGAGTTCTAGACAAAAATTTGATTCTCCTAATTAGAAAAAAAAATTGTACCTCCAATTTGTATACATTATGATAGTCAATATTATTCAATAACTTATCACAACGACACAATATAATAGGTGCTTCTCTGTTGACTACGTGAAGTCAAAGAAAAACATAGCGAATTTGTTAATAAAAGAGTTAAGTAGGGAGTTGATAGAGAAGTTGTCACGATGAATGAGACTAAAGTTTTTGGAATAATAGTTTTATAATGGGAATGATTATTAATAGTTTTATACGAGGGTTACGAACTCCTATCGAATCCTCATTGAAATAGTGACTCCTACATGAGATTAGCATGTATGCATGCTTTAATAATTCTAAATGTCGGTTGACATGAGTGCAATATACAGGATACTTGGGAAAAAATCACCTACGTGGCTATGTGAAACAAAAGTGGAACCACTTTAAAAGAGAATTGTGCTCGCTCAATCCTTTTGAAACTTTGTTTGTGCATTCTTTTCAGTATATTGTTTATGTACATTAATTATTATTATTTTTATAAATATATATACATTATGAACATTGATGTTTTTATGCTTTTACTTCAAAAACTCAACTTTGGTGGATTTTTGGTTGAAAGGCTGAGAATTTCTATAATTATCTGTGTCAACTTGGTGGATTTACAAGTTTAGTCAACATAGTCTTCACAGTCTCTGCGCAACCTTGCAAACTGGAAGTGCAAACTTGGTTGCAATTTCCAGTTCACAACACAACGTTCTTCAGACTTGGAATTCTTGGTCCCCTAACTGTTATTGTGAATAGTAACAAAATCTAGCCATTTCTTGCAACAACAATAAACTTTTTGCTATAATTTTTATAAATATGTATAAAAATACAAAGATACAAATAGAAGGATATGAGTATTTATAAAAGTTTTGAAACATACATTAAAATTTGAAGAATAGATAAAAAGTTTGTTTACTTTAGACAGACAAAAAAAAAAAAAGTGGGAGAAATTCCATTCTGATAGAATTTATAAAAGTTAGACTCAAAAGTCTGAATTCAACACCAGTATATTTTTAAAGATTTTTTAAAACTTTGAACTCTGAATTGAATACCGATAAACTTTTAAAGAATTTTTAAAATCTAGATCGAATACTACTAAAATCTTGATTGAACATATCCCCTAAGAATGAAGGTGGATTGGATTGGGCATCAGAGAGTGCAGAACTTGCAATCATGCTCTCTTAGCCAAAACTTTGTGGAATATACACGGTGGGAAGGAGTGTTTGGACACCTAAGCTTGAGGATTCTCCCTTATTCCAGAGTATAGCTGGTGGACAACCAGGTGAATAACAAACTCTATGATATGATAAGGATTAAATCTGAGAGCAAGCAGTAGATGTGAGGATGTCCTCAAGCAGCCTGCATGCTGAAAATCAGGATAAAAATTGTGTTCTGTCAGAATAGGCTAGACACCTGGTCACCTGGATAACTTTATTTTTTTTTAATACTTAAGTAATCACAGTTTTGCCATACCATCTCCTAAGAATCACTACAAAGATAAATTTCAAGTAACACAATCAACCTGAACCTCGTGGCTTGTAACAAAGCGATAGTGTTGGGATTCATTTGCACTGTTTACTCTATTTGGAAGGCTGTAACCCGTACTATATTTTTGAGAAGAAGTCCTTTGAACAACAAAATTAGGCCCTGTTTGATAAATAATCAGCCAATTTTGACTTATTTAACCACTATTAGTTGGTAAATAATAAACTTTTTGTAATTCCAAAATGCTAAAATTCAAAAGGCTACTCAAAGCAGCCTTTTCAATTAGCTTTTTGAGAAAAGAAATTATACCAAACAGCTATCAGCTAACAACTAATTTATCAAACAACTTTCTACAATCAGCCAATGTTATTAACAAATCATACCTTCTAACCCAAACAGCCAACCCAATCAGCTAACAACCATTTACCAAACAGAGCCTTAGTCATGTTGAAGATTTCATAGGTACTTCAACGATACAAAGCAAACAAGTCATTCAATAAGGAAACTAGAAGTTAATGCCAGATAAAGATTATGAAAGGTCATTCTTTAACCACACTCAAGCCCATCAATCAAAGAATATATATGGCATAATGCAAACAGGATAAATTAGTTGATTAGTAATCTTACTATCAAACTAGCACAGGATACATCAAATAATAGAAGAGCTTTTGTATCCCACAGCAGACCATGAAACAATCAAAGATTTTAGAGGGTGTTCTTCCCAATTCCCATTGCACAGCTGCATCCAGGAGGGTGAGGGTCCACACCACAATGCATATCCAAACTTTAGGCATCCATGACCAGGTTTGAAGAAGCTTACGGTGAAGGATTCAAATTTGAGGCATCTGCCAAGCTGACCAAGAAATATTACCAGATATCAAACCCTCTCGACTCATCAACCCTTAACCATTTGAATAGATGATTTTGGAGCAGAAATGAAGAAAGAAATCATACAATGATCACATCTTAAGTACAAAATAAGAGAGAGGCTGAGCATCCCTATCAAATGAGAAGACATACAAATTTCCGGCATCACTTTTCAAGGCATATCAGCAGACTAATCTCAATGCTCTATTAAAGCAGCATCAGTTTCTGACAATGGTGCTGCAAGGCAACAGAAATTTCAATTAAAAGGATGAGAACAGAGAACATAATGAAGTAAAATGATCATCAACATAAAACTAAAAGAAAATGCATTTACAAAATGCATAGAGAAAATACTGAATAGACCAAACTCCAAAAGCAAAGAGTAATTAACAGATTGGTCTTTATGTATGTTCCCCCCTCCAAAACCTCAACCATTTTTAAAGAATAGAAAGATGGGGCACACATATGAGACCAAATAAGTAAAAGTAAAAAATAAAAATGAGAACAATGCTAAAATCATTAGAAACTACAATCACATACAATCTGACCTGCAAAGGAAAACTTTTAGTTGGCATCTATACTGCCCATCTTTGCTTGTTCATTTAGTATTATACTCTATTTATATTTAAGAAAACCATTGACGAAGAGGGTTCATTTCCAGAGTTGGGAAAATTTTTAGTTGGCATCTATAATGCCCATCACAGCAAACTTGCTAGTTTATTGGTAAAAACTGACTTGCACAAGGAGCTGGAAAAATTGAGCAAGAGGGTACATTCCAGAGTTGGGAACTATTCCTTAGTCCTGTGGTTAAGAAAATGATTCAATAATAGCAATTTTCAAGATGCACATCTACTCAAATAGAAAAAGCTGTTCACATGCAATACTTATAGAATTTAGATAATGATTTCAATGAAATTAAAAATGACAAGTTGAGTGAGCAACAGCAGTGGTTCAAGCATCAAGATTAGCTTAAATAAGCAGGATTCATAAATTCTCAACATCATGTGTTTTAGATAGGAAATGAAAGTTCTGGGCAGTAATGAATTCAATCGTGCCAATGAGATTTTCTAAAATACATCTAAATACCAGTATACCACACAAGCAGGCATAGAAACATACCAAGCAAGTCTTCATAACCATCAGCCAAAAATGAAGCGTCCATGAGCAAAGGGGGTGAAAATACTTCATTTGGAGTTTCATCCATATCATAAAATGACCTGGGTGCATCAGAAACTGAGGAGTTTGAACCCCCAGCAGAAAGAAAACCATTCACAGCATCAAAGTCATCAAAAGAATCCAGATCATTTAGTAAATCTGGGATTCCATCAGATTTGCCCCCCACATTATTTTCTGAACCACTCGTTACTAGATAGGATGAGTCTGATCCAGAAGCAAACAGCTGTTTAGCACTTGATAAGCTTGATTTGTTCTCTTGACCAACACGAGTAAACCCAGCTCCTGAGAGCGGTATGAAGTAATGGTCAGAGCTATCATCAGCACGACTATCTTGAGATGAATCTGGATTGTAAGATTGAGACAAAAGTGCAGCTTCTCTGACTGATCTTTTCAAGTTTTGTACAAAATAAATGTCATTATCTGCAAGAAGAAATGAGTATCATTAAGAAACTACAAGTAGAGAGAGAGAGATAGAGAACTGCAGCAAAGTAGTATATGCACCCAGCAAGAGATTAGTCAGGAAAAAGAACACAAACCTTGTGATGGGTTATCCACATGATTATTTAATAGAGGTTGGTCAAGGAATTTTTTCTCTGAAATGTTTTCTATGTGACTGTTTTGTGCTGGCATCTGTCTCTTCTGAGTGTTCCCACCCTTCCCAGAAGAGTTAGGTGTTAGACTAAACAATGGTGGGAGCTTTAAAGCAGGAGGGCTAGCTGATACTTTTTCTAGCTGAATGGCTGACAATCTAGAATTCATTTCAGCAACCTCATCATTGCTATTGTCCTAGAAAAGTCAAGATTGTGTTGAACATAGTGAGAAATTCAGAATCTAGCATCTACAAATATCATTGAAGCTTATGACTTATGTTCTCCATAGAAAATACCAATGCTCTTCCACTGCTCTGTGCTTGGATAGGTGAGTTCGATCTTCCATGATGCCTGGTCAACGCAGGCATACTTGATGAAATACTAGTAACCTCCTCAGTCAGCTCTGAAATTGAATTCTGTATAGCTGGAGCAACTTCCTTCAGTTGATTAATGAGGACCTGAAGAGTAGAAGTATATTCATCAGAAAATTTTCAACTGTAAATCACAAGAGTAAAGGAGAACCAAAATCTAATATACGAATCAGTATGAATTGAAAATGACTACTCTCGGTCCTCGAGTAATTTACAGTACTATCCAGCAGACGAATTGCATTAGTATATATCTTTCACCTGTGTTAAACCCTAAAGCCCGTTTATAGATAAGCCCATTAGGGTTTCCATTATTTTGTAACCTTTATTGATGATTATTCACGTTGTACTTGGGTTTTTCTAATGAGAAATCGTTCTGAGTTGTTTAAAATCTTTCAGAATTTCTGCAATGAAATACAAACCCAATTTGGTACTCCCATCCGTGTTTTACGTAGTGACAATGCCAAAGAGTATTTATCTGTTCCTTTCCAAACCTTTATGCAATCTCGGGGTATGTTACACCAAAAGTCCTGTGCTTACACACCTCAGCAAAACGGGGTTGCTGAGAGAAAAAATAGGCATTTGGTAGAAATTGCTCGAACTATGATATTGCATTATCATGTTCCCTCTCATTTTTGGGCTGATGCTATTCTTACTGCATGTTATTTGATCAATCGCATGTCATCCTCTGTTTTAAACAACCTTACCCCATACTCTATTGTATATCCTTCTGTTAATCTTTTCCCTCTTCCTCCTCGGGTTTTTGGGTGTGTTTGTTTTGTCCATAACATGACACCAGGGCGGTCAAAGATGGATCCTAAAGCCGTTAAGTGTGTGTTTTTGGGCTATTCCAGGCTACAAAAGGGTTATAGGTGTTATTCTCCGTCACTCAAAAAGCACTTTGTGTCTGCTGATGTCACCTTCATTGAGTCATCCCCTTTCTTCCAGCCTTCTCCAAAAGACACCGGTCGAGAAGTCCTTCATATTCCTTACCTTGGTCCTCCACCTGATCCTCCAGCTGCCCAATATCCTCCACCTGATCCTCCAACTGCTCCTAACCCCCCACTTCAGGTTTATCATCGCCGTCCTCGCACTACACCTGCTGAGACTCCTGTTGACTCACCCAGACAATCTTATCCTCCTGCTGCGGTTCTACCAATTCCACTGGAATCTGTCACTGATCCCACTGAGGCACCTTCTGATCTTCGTAGAGGTACACGTTCTACTCGTAATCCCCATCCCATATATACCTTCTTGAGCTATCATCGTGTGTCTTCCCCATACTATGCCTTCCTCTTGAGCTATCATCGTGTGTCTTCCCCATACTATGCCTTCCTGTCTCATCTGTCTTCTGTGCCTATACCATACTATGCCTTCCTGTCTCATCTGTCTTCTGTGCCTATACACAAGACTACTAGTGAGGCTCTCTCAGATCCAGGTTGGTGCCAAGCCATGTTGACAGAAATGGAGGCTCTTCAATCCAGTGGCACTTGGGAGTTGGTACCTCTCCCTGATGGTAAGACTGTTGTTGGATGTCGATGGATTTATACGGTGAACGTGGGCCCTGATGGTAAGATTGATCGCCTTAAAGCAAGGCTGGTGGCTAAAGGCTACACCCAGTTCTTTGGTTTGGATTATATTGATACTTTTTCTCCTGTAGCTAAGATTGCATCAGTCCGCTTGTTGTTGTCTCTGGTTGCCATTAATCATTGGGACCTACACCAGTTGGATATCAAGAATGCTTTCCTCCATGGCGATCTTAAAGAGGAAGTTTATATGGAGCAACCACCTGGGTTTGTTGCTCAGGGGGAGTCTTCTGGCTTGGTTTGTAAGCTTCGCCGCTCTTTGTATGGTTTAAAGCAGTCTCCACGAGCTTGGTTTGGGAGATTTAGCTCAGTGGTGTGTGAGTTTGGTATGGTTCGAAGTGAAGTTGATCATTCTGTGTTCTATCGCCATTCTAGTGGGAAATGCATATATCTTGTTGTGTATGTAGATGACATTGTTATTACAGGAAGTGATCAAGAAGGCATATCCAAGCTGAAAGAGTATCTCTTCAGTTGATTCCAGACTAAGGATTTGGGCAAGCTGAAATATTTTCTTGGTATTGAAGTAGCTCAGTCTCACAGTGGTATAGTTATCTCTCAAAGGAAGTATGCTCAGTCTCACAGTGGTATAGTTATCTCTCAAAGGAAGTATGCTTTGGATATTCTAGAAGTAGTTATCTCTCAAAGGAAGTATGCTTTGGATATTCTAGAAGAAACTGTCTCTCAAAGGAAGTATGCTTTGGATATTCTAGAAGAAACTGGTTTGTTGGATTGTAGACCTGTGGATAATCCAGAAGAAACTGGTTTGTTGGATTGTAGACCTGTGGATAATCCAATGGATCCAAATGTTAAACTTCTACCAGGACAGGATAATCCAATGGATCCAAATGTTAAACTTCTACCAGGACAGGAGGAGCCATTGCCTAACCGAGAGAGATACAGGAGACTAATCGGGAAATTGAATTATCTCACAATCACTCGACCAGATATTTCCTTTGCAGTCAGTGTATTAAGCCAGTTCCTTGAAAGTCCTTGTGATACTCATTGGGATGCTGCTGTTCGGGTTCTGAGGTACATCAAAAGAGCCCCAGGGCAAGGTTTACTGTATGAAGATAGAGGACATGCTCAAGTTGTGGGATATTCTGATGCAGATTGGGCTGGTTGTCCTTTTGACAGACGATCTACCTCAGGTTACTGTGTACTCATTGGTGGTAATCTTATATCTTGGAAGAGTAAGAAACAAGATGTTGCTAGATCTAGTGCTGAAGCTGAATACCGTGCTGTGGCTCTTGTCACGTGTGAGTTGATATGGCTGAAGCATTTACTTCAAGAGTTACAGTGTGGTCAAGTAGATCAAATGACATTAATATGTGACAACCAAGCAGCTCTTCATATTACCTCAAATCCTGTCTTTCATGAGAGGACCAAACATATTGAAGTTGACTGCCACTTTATCAGGGAGAATTGTGTCTGGGAGTATCAAGACTAGCTTTGCCAACTCTGCAGATCAGTTGGCTGATATCTTAACAAAGTCTCTTAGGGCTCCTAGAGTTGGGCATATTTGTAACAAGCTTGGAGCATATGATCTATACTCTCCAGCTTGAGGGGGAGTGTTAAACCCTAAAGCCCGTTTATAGATAAGCCCATTAGGGTTTCCTCTATTTTGTATAAGTAGTGGTAGTCTGTACAGCTTGAGGGGGAATGTTAAACCCTAAAGCCCGTTTATAGATAAGCCCATTAGGGTTTCCTCTATTTTGTATAAGTAGTGGTAGTCTGTACAGTTCTACATTATTGAGATATATACGAATACACATTATTCTCTCAAGTTCTACAACCTGTATGCTGGCTAGATGTTGCTGATGTTCAGCAAGTGTTGCTGCTAAAGATTCAGCATGACTGCTTGTGCCACCATCATGTGAATTTCGTAGCAGCTCTGGTCCTTCTCCGTCATTTGCTTTTGCCTACATAAAAACATAGCATACCAAAACCTCACTGTACCACTGGAAAAAAACAAGTGAAAATGGTCTTAATGGAAAAACTACTGTAAAATTACTTTATCATATTTGTCATTATACAAAAATAAATAAATAAATAAATAATCAAGGAGTTTCCTCCAGTAGCAATTAAGAAGATGCCATAAGAAATAATTTGACTGAAAAAGGTTCATCTTCAGAATGCTTACTTATATATTACATTTTAGATGCTTCACTACAACATATTGTGCAAACTCAAAACCTCTATCAGGTCAGAGCAAGTAGGTAAGATAGTTACTGAATGACAGTGAAAAACTGAAAATCAAGGTTAAAATCATTAAAGACCAAGCAGTTAACAAATGAAGATGGAGCTGTATGCATGGTTCATTTGATGAGTACTGGGAGTTCTGGCAGTTACAGTAGGACATAAAATGCAATGTGTCCACTTGGAACATTGATAGTAGGACATGAATTTCAAAACAAAGAATTGCATTAGAAATTAGAATAGCTGGCAGTTTGTTGGCAGTAAGTGTTTAAATAAGAGCAATAAACCATTGGTCAACATAAATAGCATACCAGTTGAAGTGATTGCTTATGAATCCGTTGTAGGGAATGTGTCCAACGCCTTAAGACTTCTGCTACATCAACAGTGGGGTGGCCTCTTGAGGTTCGATCATCCATTCGAGAAAATTTTTCATCATTTCCTTGAATATGGGAAGAATCTGAATTGGCTTTGTAATTCTCTCTAATTACATCTTCATGTGATCTATCATTTTCATCATTCTTATCAGAATGTGATGCAATTATATCACGAGGAACTGCAGAACTTTGATCCATCGCTGCAAGCAAAGATGACCCAGAGATGCGATACCTGAACATGTATAAATATGACTATTAGCTAAGTCCCTACTGTAAATCTAAAATTAAATCAACATGACTATTACCTATGCTCACGGTGAGCTATAAGATCCTCAATGGGCCCAGAGGCGAGTACCTCATGCTGGCCTATAATATGCAAACAAATATTGAAGTAGGTAAGTAGAATCATGGAACAAATTAAAATGCATAGAGAAGCCTTATGATAAGTAACTCACCTTTGGTAAAAGAAATCAGTAGACAATAGCATTTGAATAAATTGCATACTGATTAACTGTTTGATAAATCTAGATATATCAAAACTAAGCAGAAGTATCAACAGTGCCGACTTACTCTTCCGAGATAGTAATGAGTCCCACAGGCGAGTAGCTCTTTGAACCATGTGAGAGTTTTGACTGGAGCTAGACACAAGTTCATCCCATTGCTCACCTTCCAACTTGACTTTATTTCTCAAATCATGCAGTTTTTCAAGTTCTTGCTGCAAATATGCCTAAAACAAGAAGATATCAAGGAAGCACAATGAGGAACAATCATTCACTTCCATGAGTAAAGGGATATAAAGGTCCTCAATGAAAACCATGAAGAAAATTTTCTTACCTCTTCAGCACAAAGGCCACGAAATTCTGCTGTCATTTCGTGAGCCAAATTAGACCACATTGCCTGTCTGCGTACAGCTGTTTCTGCATTTTTCAGAAATCTTCTTCTTTCAAGAGCAATCCTTGCCTAGTTGAAGAAAGGAAACTCAAATTAGCAGGCATTTGCAGAACCAGAATACTTTTGCAAACAACTAACAACAAGCATTGTCAATGAAGGTAAATAGATTAGATCAAATGCACAAAGGCTCCTGCACACAGCAGTGTATGCTTGAGGATTAGAACCTGTGGGCTATGCCCTAACAGTCAATTAAGCACTTAGATAGTATGCCTAACCCAAGATGCAGTGGCTTTATTCTCATTTCCTTGTCAAATAAAGAGAAAGAACTGGAAAATATGTTACCTTGGTTACAGGAAGTAGTGAAGCAGCATGTGAGAAAGCTACATCTGTCAATGAGGCAGGCAATGGACTAGAGGCTACATCAGCTGCAAAAGTTCGTCTATGAACTTCCCTCAAAGCATGCAGAGAAAGTTGCCAAAGGAGTTCAACAAATCTGAAATTACATGGGAAGCATATCATGAGCTTTCGTGCACCTTGAAGGCTACCATGATGTGATAATAGAAACATGTTTATGCAAACAGTGTTGAAGAATCTGACAAATATGAAACAGAATATGGAAAGACAAATGACAATGATATTTGGTGATTCTACAATGGTCTTGCCCACAGAAAATTCAAGATACAAAATAAGGAAACTCATGGTCAGGCACTATATTCATTTATCTGTTTAATATTCAGAAGGCTCAAAGTATAATGGTATGTATTCTTTTCACTACTAAGTTGAACTCCTTAGGGGCCTAATAAGTGGCAGCAGTATGTATGAGTTCTAAATATGTGTTATTTCTGCAATCCCATAAAGATGAAGGTAATAGAAAAGGAGTGATCCAATGACTTTCTGTTAGATTCAACAATGATATTAATTAGTCCCATACACAATGGTACTTAATCTCGAACACAGACAAAAGCTTGAATAGGACAATCAGGCTATCCAATGACTGAGGCTCAAAATAAAGCTACAAGAAAACAACTACGCAGTATCGCATCCAAACCCAAATCAAATCCAATTGAAGTTGGAAATGAGGCACAAACTAACCTTGGTCCACAACAAGTAGCAAGAGAAGATACCCTCGAATTGCTCCTCGGTAGTGCCCCTTGCGATTCCAACTCACTTATAATTCCTTGTACGACCTAGATATTCAAAGAGGCAAAGCATTTAACAAATGTCAGCTTCCTAAACTAAAAATTTAAATTTAGGGCATCCATTCCATTCCATTCTCACCAAAGTAAAACCAAATTACCTTGCGGAAATCGCGAGACTGCGCTGAATCGAAAATTGGCCATACCTTATCAAAGTCCTAAAAGACCTTCCAAGTTAAGAAACGGAAAACAAAGATCCAAATGAATAAAAAAGCAATCAAGTTGAATGTGTGTTCGTACTTTGGCAGATTGAGTTGGGCCTCTGAGAGAGGATAAGATGAAGTAGAGAAGCTGTTCGCCCAATTTAGGGTTGGAGTGGCGGAAGAGCCCGACTCGAGGCGTGCCGTTGCTGGCTCCGATACCGATGATCGACGGATCCAATCCTAACAACAAACAGTTGGTGTACATTGCACTCTCCAGCTCAATCTCTCTTTCCTTCTCACGGTCCATCGTCATTCCACCTTCCACTCTCCCTCTCTCTCTCAATCTCTCTCTGCAATTTTGTGTTCCTCTCTCTCTCTCTCTAAAGTTTGGTTTCCAGATTTGATTTTTGTGTAAATAAAATTTCAAAAAGTAGGCCTTCGGAAATAAATAAAATTGCAGAAGGGGCCTTGCTGTTGGACTGTCTTGAGGCAGCGGCTTCAAAATTTGGGCCAAATTTTTAAATTATGAAGTTTGGTGGGGGGTGATTAGTCAACTCCTAAGAGTAGCGAATAGCGATTTGAGAAAGTTTGAAATGCGTGGGAGGGGTGTCACTAACGTGCGCCGTCGCACTCATGATTTCTTATTGCCGGCCGGCCGTGCTTTGCTGTCGTCATCTGCCCATTCAGTGTCGTCGCTTAACGGCAACTTATTATGTGGATGTGTGGAAAATGGTCCAAAACCAGGTTATTGAATTTTATGAATAATAAAATTTTTAGGATAATATAATGTATTTTATGAGTTAGAATAATGTACATTGTAAGTTATTAAAATATTTGTTTTAGTGTGTGGTATTTAAAAAAATTTACACGAAATGACGTTATTTTTAGACCGTGATCTACACAAACACACAATAACTATTCTCGCTTAACAATCAAACATGTGTGATGTTTTCTTTTTCCAATTTGTTTTAAAACCAATTGCATACCCAAAAAATGTAGTTAAAATTGGAGCATAATGGTAACATTTTGTGATTTAGTTAAAATTTTTGTTATTTAATATTTATAATTGCAACTCCTTCAAACTATCTTTGGAAGAAAAAAGAGTAAAAGTTGTAACATTTTTATAGCTAGTTAAAGACCGTTATGAATCTTTATTATTGTTAATATGTCTTTAATTGGGACTAATTATTTTATTCAATTTTAAATTTCAAATTCTTGATCTTATTGAACTATATTTTAATCCATTCCTAATTTTCGACACATTTGATGTCCATTTTAATAAAAATTAAAATAGTTTAATATTTCATAATTAATCATTAATTTAAAATTTTATTTGTCACACTTATAATATCATTATAACTTTTTCCGTCAATACTAACGTAGTTAAACTTGCATAAAAATAAATTGCAATGAAGTATTAATTTGCAACCATTTCATATGACCTTTGTTAGTCCTCACCATTCTCTTTAGTCTTTACCACCACTCAATTTTTGCCTTTTTCCCCTATCATTTCTATCCATTTCCCCTTTCTTCGCCAAACCACCGTATGACAGTATGACTACCTCATATCTTACTACTTTTACTATTTATTTCTTCAATAATTATCTAATTGCTATGATTCCAGAAGGACCCAAGGAACCATAAGAAGCTGATCTCAAGGATGTTGAGCTAGATTATATGACAGCATCTTTGATGAAAGTAATGAACTAGAGGAAGAGTGGCATATGTCACGGACTCGTTTTCCCCTAACGGCATCTCGTGCGGCCTCAGCTATTTTTCCCCTCAAATAGCTAAGTCAGCCTCGATCCTCTCTCGAAAAGTATGCAAAGTAAGTGATGAGATGGCTACGGAGATAAATAAGGCAAGAAGCTAAAGGAAACACTCGAAGTTTGTAGGGAACTTATATTATTTCCACACTTATTCCTTACTTGGATTCCACTTTTGGATGTTTGTTTGATGGTTTACTAATGAGCCCCTATAAGGGGTATTTATACCCATTCCACTTCCTCAATGGGTGGTGGAGATTGATTTTATCCTACAACTAATATTTATTCTCTAGAATCCTCCATAACTCTCTTTACACACTTGAGAATTCAATAATATTATAGAATGTTCGATGGTTCTCTACACCCCTAAAGTTATCTATATGATTTTAGATCATTATAACAACTATGGGAAACTATGTACAACCCTTAGAAAAGTCCGGAAGGATGTAGCAAATCTCGGCAAAGTGTCCAACGCATCTCGGAAATTTGTAGGAAAGTGTCCCACGCGTTACATCCTCCCCGACTTATTTCGGCGACGTCCTCGTCGCCTTATATGCCTCCAATCGTCTCGGACGTGCCAAATATCATATTTGCGTTCCAATGTTGCCTCGTACTCGGATAGCCCATTTGACTTGCGCACCTATTCTATGTTTTGGTCGAAAGACTTAACCACCACAGGTTGTGCTCGTTTTGGTACCCTCAAGGGATCAGCTTTCTTGACCCATTTTACAACTCTCATGGCCGACAGATGTGATGCTCCTTTCACCCATTTCACAAGGCCCTCGGTGGCTAGAATCATGCATGTAGCCCTTTTCTCCAGAATGCGCACCGTGTTAAACGATGGCATTGGGATGGTTGTGGCTTGTCGAAGAAAGTCCATCCCAAGCACGATCTTATAAGCACAATAGCGATAAGGATGTTCTGCCTTAGACACTAAAGTCTGGCCAAGTTAGGCACGCCGACCCGATTTAGTTTGGGGAGCCTGTCGATGGTCTAGAACTTGACGATGAAGTAGATTGATGCAATTCGACGGCACAACTGGTTGGATGCTATTGCCGCATCCCTGATGAGCCTATGGCAAGGCGAAACCGGTTGGAACATATGAGCGAAGGCTGGTCGACTGGGTATGAGAGGCCTCGGGACGCCGCACGAGCGCTGTGCGCTGCGCCGGACTCTAAGCCCGTGTCAAAGTGGTATCAAAGCGGGACGTACTTATGTTGCTGCGCGTTATGGTAGGGTCTTTAGGAGGTGAGGACTATGCGGGCATTGTGGCTTGGGGGATGCCCGTGCTGATGACTGCTCCACTCCGGAGATCCGCAGGAGCGGATCGATCCTCGCGAGGAAAGGGGGACTCGGGTGGCCACCAGCCAACCGGACTGTTTCGAGGAAGGCCTTGGCGGTCCTGGCGTTGCGGCGTGTATGCAACCTATTGTATGGCGATCCTTGGGGCGGAGTCCATCTCCCCTAGCACGAGGGTGTGCTAGATGTTGGATGGGGGAGAGATTCACCCGTAAAGCAAGCTCAGTTGGTCCATTTACATTCATTAGGACTTAACACGGTCACGAAAAAACGTCCGTGACACATAACTCCTATAAAAGTGACCCTATCTTCAAACATTGCAAGACAAAGTGTTGGATTTGAAGAACGAGTTAGGATATTATTTGTAAGCCCTACATAAGAACCTACTGAAAGGAACAAAGCTTTACATGGGCTTGAACTCCGATACACCTTGGTTGAAAACATTTATTTGTAGTGGTGATCTCAATAAAATGATTAACTTATTATTTTTAAGATCATCCAATCTATGTCCTAACACACCTCATAAAATGTATTTATATTTAAATAGTTGATAGCATTAGAGTTTAGTAAATAACAATAAGTAATTTTTTCAATATTAAATTCTTTCATTTCTTCCTTCTTCATAATTGATTAATTGTCTTAATTTTTTTTCTTCCAAGGAGTTAGCCACCACTCCAAGCAGGCAAATTATTGCATGGACCATGATCCACACAGCTGTGTGGACCAAAAATAAAAAGTACATTATTTGATAGTATATATCAAATAATATACCTTCAGTACAAAAATAATTACCCTAAAATAATGTACTTACAGTACAAAAATAATGTACCTTCAGTATAAAAATAATGTACTTTTTATTTTTGGTCCACACAACTGTGTGGACCATGGTCAATGCAATAATGATCGCTCCAAGCAGTGCTGGTTTGATACGAGACCATATCAGCATTTGCCACCACCACCCCCAAAGTAATGCTCAAGGCTATATGGTGCGGTAGCTTTCATTGGTCAATTCATTTTGAGGGCTATATGAGGTACAATATATATAAGCAATTGTTATCAGGCAAACATTGGAAGAACAAGATGTGGGCATGTTTAGAGAATCCATAGATGAGTGGATTACTAGCTTTACACTTACAAGTTACAATGCATGACTAAGGTGGTTTCAACACATTTGGGCTCAACGTTTATGAAAAGTGATATTAGAATCAAATTCATTGATGCTAATCATCTAGCTAGCTCTACATGGTACTTTAGCTAATTTAACCTAAAAACTACTTGTGGCATAGAGCTATCAAAACAATAAAAAAAATATAAATGGTGTATAGGTATAAGGAGCAAAATAAGGTTACATGTGCTCTTAAATTTGATAAGATACTTTCTTTTTCATCTATTGAAGTTCAAAAAATCTTAAATAAAAATGTGTTATTGGAAGCTCCAGAGTCTCTATCAGAAAAACTTATTTGACACTTATAATTAAATACGGAGTATAAAATTTTGTCTACCAAACACAAATAGACAAAAATAATTATTTAATACTACTATCATTTAACTAGTCTGATCCGATACCACACCATAAAATTAGGATCTACAGCATTCCAGATGCTCGGGACTCGGGAGCACCTTGCTAAGAAGCTAATCGTTCATTTCACAGACAGAGAGTGAGAGGGAGGGAGGGGGAGAGAGAGAGAGACAGTCTCTGTGTGTGTGTTTTTAGTTTGGTAGTGACTCGGCGATTTCATAGGGAAATGGCAGACGAACAGACTAAGATTATGATCGCAGTGAACGAGTCGACGATGAAGGGGTATCCACACCCATCTATCAGCAGCAAAGGGGCCTTCGAATGGACTCTCGACAAGATCGTCCGCTCCAACACCGCTGGCTTCAAGCTCTTATTTCTCCATGTCCAAGTTCCTGATGAAGACGGTTCTCTCTCTCTCTCTCTCTCTCTCTCTCGCTCGCTATGTGTGTGTGTGTATCTATTGCTTTCAAATGTCAATATTAGGGTTTTATAACTTGATATATATTGCGGTTTCCGATTATATTCGGGAAAAATGGTTGAAAGTCCTGAAAGATTTGTTTCGACTTGTATTCCTTTGTTTATCATAAAGCAACTTTTTTGGATTTAGAAGTTTCCTGAACTGTTCATATTTTGGTTGGATTTTGAGAATAGGTGAGAACTGATGTGATGAGCTTTGTGGACTTTTGCAATATGTTATCTTGTCAATTTTCAAAATAAAAACAGTAGTAAAACGCTGTAATGTGCAACTGGTCTGGATTTGTGAACTGTTCACAGGGGAAGGTGAATTTTGGAATAGGTGTTTGACCTATGTGAGCCTCAAGTAATTCCTCTCATGGTTTTGAACTTCCACTTCCTCTGAGTCCTATTTGATTTGATTGGTTTATGTACTACTTTTTTGCATTTGTTTTAATTAACTATGTGCATCTGTGCCTCTGCGGTATCTCCTGGCATTTATCAATCTAAATTTCATATGGATAGAATTGGAAGTGAAAGCCTATGAAATTGCTGGGTTAGATCTAGTTTTCTGTTTGAATTTCCAGGGGAAGTAGGATGCTCTGACAGACAAACTCCTCTAATTGTGTTGAAAGCTTGGTGGCTGTAGGTGGTGGTTGTTGATAGGGTGTTAGCAAACGTAAATGAACAAATTTTAGAGCTTGGTTCATAAACAAACAGAGTCAGAATAGTAGTAGGCTCGTTTGCTAAGAGCTCATGAACAAACTCGTTTGTGTTTGTTTAATAATGTTTACGAACATGTTCATGAACAAGTAGTTATGCATATATATATTGTGTTGTTCGTTCACGAACGAATTGTGATAATGAAAATGAGCATGTGTTTGGTTATTAAGCGTTCATAAACGTGAACGGACATGTTCGCGAACCTGTTCATAAACGTGAACGGACATGTTCGCGAACCTGTTCATAAACGTGAACGGACATGTTCGCGAACCTGTTCATAAACGTGAACGGACATGTTCGCGAACGNTCAAGCTCTTATTTCTCCATGTCCAAGTTCCTGATGAAGACGGTTCTCTCTCTCTCTCTCTCTCTCTCTCTCGCTCGCTATGTGTGTGTGTGTATCTATTGCTTTCAAATGTCAATATTAGGGTTTTATAACTTGATATATATTGCGGTTTCCGATTATATTCGGGAAAAATGGTTGAAAGTCCTGAAAGATTTGTTTCGACTTGTATTCCTTTGTTTATCATAAAGCAACTTTTTTGGATTTAGAAGTTTCCTGAACTGTTCATATTTTGGTTGGATTTTGAGAATAGGTGAGAACTGATGTGATGAGCTTTGTGGACTTTTGCAATATGTTATCTTGTCAATTTTCAAAATAAAAACAGTAGTAAAACGCTGTAATGTGCAACTGGTCTGGATTTGTGAACTGTTCACAGGGGAAGGTGAATTTTGGAATAGGTGTTTGACCTATGTGAGCCTCAAGTAATTCCTCTCATGGTTTTGAACTTCCACTTCCTCTGAGTCCTATTTGATTTGATTGGTTTATGTACTACTTTTTTGCATTTGTTTTAATTAACTATGTGCATCTGTGCCTCTGCGGTATCTCCTGGCATTTATCAATCTAAATTTCATATGGATAGAATTGGAAGTGAAAGCCTATGAAATTGCTGGGTTAGATCTAGTTTTCTGTTTGAATTTCCAGGGGAAGTAGGATGCTCTGACAGACAAACTCCTCTAATTGTGTTGAAAGCTTGGTGGCTGTAGGTGGTGGTTGTTGATAGGGTGTTAGCAAACGTAAATGAACAAATTTTAGAGCTTGGTTCATAAACAAACAGAGTCAGAATAGTAGTAGGCTCGTTTGCTAAGAGCTCATGAACAAACTCGTTTGTGTTTGTTTAATAATGTTTACGAACATGTTCATGAACAAGTAGTTATGCATATATATATTGTGTTGTTCGTTCACGAACGAATTGTGATAATGAAAATGAGCATGTGTTTGGTTATTAAGCGTTCATAAACGTGAACGGACATGTTCGCGAACCTGTTCATAAACGTGAACGGACATGTTCGCGAACCTGTTCATAAACGTGAACGGACATGTTCGCGAACCTGTTCATAAACGTGAACGGACATGTTCGCGAACGATAACAAACACTAATGAACGCATAACAAACGAACACGAACAAGATTTTTAAAATTTTTAACAAACGAACACAAACACGAACACTCCAAAAATCTTAACAAATGAACACGAACAACCTCCGTTCGTTCATGTTCGGTTCATTAACATCCCTAGTTGTTGAGTTTTTTTTGCGTGTTTTTTACCAGTATTACACAAGCCTTTATACTTAATTGTTTGGTTTATGTTGTAAATACAATCTACTTTTAGCCAGTCTATTAAATCTTGTCAAACATTTAATCAATAGGTTTTGATGACACGGATAGCCTCTTTGCATCACCTGAGGATTTTAAGAACTTGAGACACAAGGACAAGATAAAGGGACTCCATCTGCTGGAATACTTCGTCAACCAATGTCATGAGCGTGGGGTACCAAGAGACTCCATTCAACACTGCTTTTCACTCTATTGTAGTGATATACCATATTTTCTGTACCACTCTAATATGTAATGCAACTACTGAAGTTTAATAATGTTATGTGAAAACACTTGCAGGTATCTTGTGAAGCATGGATCAAGAGAGGAGATCCCAAGGATGTCATCTGCCATGAGGTTCAACGTGTGCATCCTGATCTTCTTGTAGTTGGTTGCCGTGGTCTTGGGCCTTTCCAGCGGTATGCCTAGTTTTAACTTCAGTTAGAAAAGATATGGATTATGTTCTATGCCCTTGGTAAACCATGCATGCTGTTGTCATGTTTCCTTCATCAATTGGGAAGTAGGCTCATAGCAGCACCATGCTCCCTCTTTTGGGTGACGACTGACGAGGGAAACCCGTAGTCACTACCCGAGTGCACAGGAATGCACTAGGTAAACCCCGCCTTGTGATCCTAGTCGGTAGAGAACCATAAGGAGGTAACCCAACCTAGGTTGCCCATAGTTGACTTGCTCAAATCAAGAAGGTTGAGATTCATACTTGTGATCTTATAGTTACAAGTTTGTATCTTTACTTCTTTAGCCATCTTGGCTGGGACCGCCTGGGGTTACGCCCACCAGGCTCCCTCTTCATATGGTTTACTTGTGTTCTTCTCACTATGCATGGGGCAACACTACATCACCTCAATTTTGAATTTTTTTGCAGGGTATTTGTGGGAACTGTTAGTGAATTTTGTGTGAAGCATGCTGAATGTCCTGTTGTCACAATCAAGCGCAGTGCATCAGATACCCCTCAGGACCCTGTTGATGACTAAAATGTTTGTGCTATCTATCTGGCATCTATTGATAGATTTACAACTTCGATAAAGAGTTGTTTCATTTCATTGTATATGAATATCGAGTAAATATGTATATGCTCTGTAGTACATTGTGGATTGATTTGAGTCGAGATGTGCCCGAATTTTCTTGAGACAAAATTTAGTATTATTAATGTGTTTAAAATGGCACTTGATTCTGCCAAGTTAAGTTCAACCGAAGATTGTTCTTGTCTTGTGCTTGTTTGGCAGTGATTTTCATCAGTGAACTGGTCAAGAACATCAATGCTTATTGATGATGTTTTCCAGACTTTAAGATCCTCAGAATCTCCATAATGAGCTATTGGAGAGCAGTTCTCCATAAAAAATACTACAAGGGAGAATCTCATCAATAGATCAGGGGAAGAAGATTCAAAACCACACAAGCATTACAGCCATCATTTTAGAGTAATAATAACTAGCTTCTAAAGAGCAGTAAAGTATATCTTATGAAACTAGTTACAACTGTCCTGAAAGTTCATGAAGCCATATACCAATCTACCATCCTATATAAATAAACTATCCATCCCTACTTCAACACAAGAGTCTAAGAAGTCATCTGATTATTTGAATGTCCATCATTGACACAAAAAGGTAGCACTAAGTACTATATATATATATATATATATATATATATATATATATATATTATGGGGCTACAACATCCATTGTGCTCACCTTCTCCAGCAGTCCCTTGATCTCACCCTCCAGGTCAAATTTCTCCTCTTGTGATATTTTTCCATTACACTTTCTCAGCATAGATTTCAGAATGTTGAGGTTCTGCTTGATTGAACCAAACTCCAAAGCATCATCATGTTCCAACTGCGAGTCGAGCAAGACTCTGGGATCCTGCTTGTGTGGAGAGTAACGTAGCCTGTAGTTAACATGGGCAGCGCCAAATGGGCTTTGCTTAACAGATTTCTTGAAGGCCGCTTCTGCATCAGAGCCATTCTCATAGACAACTTGAGCGCAGTTAGATTTATAGAAGGTATTAGTTTCCTTTTCATTCAAGTCACCATACCTGCTGAATATTCTAACAAGTTCTTCTTTAGATGGCAGAGGATAGCCAGGTGAAAATGTTACGATGAGGGATTTTCTGGTAGCTTCCTTATCTTCTGCTTCCCCAGAAGATGTTGAAGCGGGTTTCTTGAGCTCAGATGTCTCTGCCTTGGCCAGTTTAGTCCGCTTTCTTCGTTGCTGTGACTTAGCATTAGTTGCACTCGGTACATCTACATGGTTTTCTATCGGGGAGCACAGTGATTTTCTCTTCCTCCCAGATTGCCTACTGTTATGCACCTTGTAGTTTGTTCGATTTAAATAGACCGACTTCCTGAATGCACTAATAAATTCTCTAACCATATCAAGGGTTCCAGAGTTGCTTGAATATAGAGGGTCAATGGCAGTAGATTGAAACTCTGTTAAGACTTGATTTATAGATGCATTCATATAAACGGTTCCAGGTATCTTCTCATGATTTTCTTTGCCAATTTGAGTTTCCATGTCAAGATCATCAGGTTGTTCCAGAACCTTTTCCTTCATTTCCTCGGAATTATGGCCCGAAATAGGAACTGGTACGACTTCTTCTGCAGCAGGCTTCATCTGCTCGCCAACTCTAGCAGTTTTGGAAATTTTTTCAGATTCTGCTTCAAATTCTCTCTTAGCACTCGACCTCCCAGTAATCCACCTAGGGCTTGTATATGGAGGTGATAGATACTTGCTCTTTTTCCTTTCCCTTGAAGCAGGACTCTTTTCAGCTTCTTCTTTGGCCTCTCCTACATTGTTCCGAGAACCATTTTCACTGCATTTAATGAACAAAGGATTCCTCCTTTTCTTTGCAATTTTAGCTGAACTATAGCAGTCGGTCTCCTTCCTACATTCCTTAATACCCGTTTCAGTAACCTGAGCAACACCCCCACCATCGCTGTTATTTCCAACATCGGACCTGACATTTTCTCCCATTAGTTCAGCCACGCTTTTCTGTTTCCTAGGGTGGTAAAGATTATCATCAGCAAGCACTGGACAATTTATAGGGCCAGTATTTCGGTAAGAAACCTGTTCGTCTTCCAGGGGACCCTTGATAGGTACCTCAATTGGAACATTGAGGTCAGTTCCATCCACAGCATGATTTCTGGTCTTATCCTCCAGGCCTTCAATTAGACCAGGCTCACAATACACAGATAATCGGCAACCCCCTTTTGACCTATAGAAAGCAGATAGCCAACTAGTCAGGGCAACATACTCGAGCCTACTGGGAACAGAAGTGGTCCGTGCAAGATCCCTCAACTTTAAAACTACCAGCCGAGGGTCATAACTAGGAAGCAAAAGCGTACGGGTGTCTCCTTTTGGTACGAGAACTCCCGTCTTGATTCCAGCGTTCATTGCCAGGGGCCAACTACGTCCATCAATGTGCTCTTGTGGTATACATTGGCAAGTCATTCCCAACACCAACAACATGCCAATTTCATCGAGAGCCTTATCCACCGCATTAAGGAAACTCCTAATACTGCTCTGCTTCGACATCTCCTCGAAGTTGTCAGCAAAGGGCTTCAGCTGCGATGGTAGGCACCAAGAGAAAGAGCCATCCCCGAAGTAAACCACGAGGAGCCTACCCGTCTGCCTGTACTTCTCCGCAAACTCAGAAGCATCAGATGGGTCGTAAATCCGGCCAGGCCACCATGGATGACTCTTGATTTTACCCCAAACATAGTCACCTACAGAATAGGTGTGTTCAGAAACACTATCATTTCTCTCATCATCATCATCATCATCAGCTTCATTTCCTGATTTTTCATCCTCATTAATAGCTTCAGTTTGTGGCTTCTCCTCAGTAGAATCCCCATCCCCGTTCTTCAAAACAGGAGAATTATTTCCTCTAAGTGCCAATTGCTCTTTCTCAGTCTCCAATGTACCATGGACTTGTACCAAAAGAGAAATCCCATCACCAACAAACTCATTCACAGAGTCCCCATTTTGAACACCACAATCACTGCCCAAATTTCCATTATCAGCAGGGGGGGTTTTGGGATTGGTCAGTTCAGTAAAACCAGCCGCTAGGGTTTCAGCGGTCTCTGCTTCTTTCTGCGTTGCCATTTTAGGGAAAATATCTTATAGATTGCCCTATCTAATATCCCGATAATCGCGGGGGCCAAGTCTGAAACGAGACAAACAAAAAGTAATATTATAGCTCGAACCACGAACCAAGAAACAAGGACGAGAAAAAACAGAACAAAAATAGTAATAGCCCCAACATAGGATACACAGGAAACCTAGGGATTTCGCTTCCTCATGGAAACATTCAGCACGAGTAAACAAGTGAAGAAAAGGGCATTATTACCTCAAGAAAAAATCGGGCCTTGAGATTCTCTTCTTCAACCAGTCAACACAGATTTCTGAAGCTTCTAGGCAGCCTTCTTCTTCTTCTTCTTCTTCGACTTCCAAAACAAAGAAATGGAGAAGTCAAGAAAGTTTGAGAAACGAATAAAGCGATGAATAGCGATTCGGCAAAGCAAGCGAGCGCTTATCTCAAGATCAAAATATCACATCATTTTACTGCTCGAAAGTCGAAACCTTTTTATTTAATACGTTGGGAGTTTTTTTTATTTGTTTTTTAAGACGGTGGTTTTTCGGAGAGGGTGAAGTGAAGTGAAGAAGATCGATCGCGGAGGTCTCACTCGCTGGGATGCAAAAATAAAAGCATACTCGCTTGAGGTTGAGGTGGTGAGCAGTGTCGCCACCCAATGCTTGAGAGACAGGGCTGAGGCCGTACAGTAAGACCCGTTTAAAAGATTCCACCAGAAATAGCATTAGCATTAGCATGTACGGCAACCTCACGTTTTGGAGAAGAGGGGTCTTTGACTCTTTTCCACTGCGTGAAACAAAACAAAACAACGTTGGCCAAGGGGCATGGGCATGGGGCTTGGTTTGTGAGTCTCAATAATGGCAATAATGGATTCGAGCGGAGCCACCCAACCAACCAATTGTATAGTTGTACTAGTTTTATACACGTGTTGCCTGGATGAGTTAATGCCCAATGTTTATATTTAAATAAATACGAAGTATTTGAAAGTATATCAATACAAGATTATATAGGAGAAATTTATACATGAATAATTGAATATCGAATTTTTTTATTTAAATATTTAACTCAAAGCATATGAATCCAAGATAATATAGAAAATTCATTATAATTATTACTAAAATAAATGTTTGCAACCTTGTAAAATCGATAGTCTAAATATTTGGTAAAAATGATAGTCTAAATAAATACTATTTTTAATTTGAATTTTTCTAAGTGTTCTTAATTCTCTTTTGAGTAACATTGTCATTGTCTTCGTCTTTACTATTTGTTCTCTTCCTTTTTGTGGTAGTGCGTTATTTGCAATTCGGATATTGTTGGTAGCATAGATGACAACGTCATGCAATGAGATTATGATATAGGAGCTATGGACTTTCCTTTAGGTGTTCTGTTTGGGTTCATTTGGTTCAACCATTATTGTTGAATGAGTTATTGTGGATAAATAAATCCATAGTCTAAGAAAAAATATTAAATTAATTAATAAAAATTTAAAAATTTAAAATATTATGTATTCCAAAGATATTAAAAGGTAGTTTCTCACTTCAATTTGCTGGGTAATGGGTTATTTGAGTACTTTCATTGTCAACAAATCTCCCAAGTAGTTAATATGATTGGTTTCAAACTATTCTTTTTTATTTTTTTCATGGTATTAAAGAAATACATATGTATCATTTTTTTGGTGTAACTACTAATTTATTTAATTGAATAAGAGTAAAATAGAATGATTCCGCTTCAATTTGTTGGGTTATTATTTGAGTACTCTCTTTGTCAACCAATCCCCAAGTAGTTAATATAATTAGCCTCAAATTATTTTAATTTTTTTTCATAGTATTAATAAAATACTTGGTAAATAAATATATAACATTATTTTGTACTATAACTTTGATATTCAATTACAAGATATTGTAAAAATAAGATAATGGACAATGTAATGAATATCAATTGATAAATTTGAATGTAAAGAATCTTTGCATGAGAGAAAATAAAGACAATATAACTAATGAAATTATTTTTCTTATTTAATTTAATTTTTTGATAATGAATAATTTTTTCAAATAAAGGTATTGTAGACACATAATTCTAAATTAAAGAAATACATATGTATCATTTTTTGTTGTAGCTACTAATTTATTTAATTTAATAAGAGTAAAATAGGGTGAGAAACTTAATTATGTCAAATTTGATTGAGATGAGGTTCGAACCTAAGACCTCTCTTATAGAAATTAATGGCTAAGTTAAAAGTTAACGGAATATTAACAGAAAAGAGAATATTTAACGGAAAACTTAACGGATAATCATAAAAGTAAGGTTAAATTAGGTAATTTCTATTAATAATATTAATCTGAATTATCTTAACCATCTATTTGATTAAATAATTCATCTGAACCATCCATTTGATTAAATAATTTGACCGCCATTTTTTCTACTCATTTTAGGCCTAACTCTCTTTGGCTCTTATTGACCTATTATATTATAGGTTTAATTAATGCAGGTATGTGATATTAATTATCGGGTATATATATATTTTTTAAATTTTACAATTTAGCGACGGACAAATATTGTACTACGTAGTAAATTCATAGCAAAGTATCTAATAAAATAAAGAATACTGACGAAATAGCGATGGAAAAATACGTAGTTAACTTTAGTGACGAATCATTCCATCACTAAATCGTAGCTAAATGAAATGAAATTCAAATAATAAAAACGAATTAGCAACGACACATTCCGTCGCTACAGATAGCGACGGAAATTTCCGTCACTAGGTCTAGCAATGGAAAAATTCGTAGCTATTCCCTCGCAAAGTTCGTTATCAAATCGTCGTCGTAGCAGTTTAGCGACGGAAAATTTATGAGTTTAGCGACGGATATTCTATCGCTATACGTAGCGACGAAAGTTTCCGTCGCTAATTCGTCGCAAAAATCAACGTCGAAATCGTCGTCGGATCGAATGTAACGATGGATTATTTTAACGTAGCGAGTAGCGACGAACATTTCCGTCGCTAAATTCTAGCGACGGAGTCCGTCGTTAATCCGTCGCTAAACAGTTTAGCGACGGATTTTACCCGTTTAGCGACGGAAATCGTCCGTCGCTATTTTCAGGTTTTTTTTGTAGTGATGTTATTTAGTTTCATTTTATACACATTGTAGTTTCCTTTTATTTTGAGCATGTCGTAGACATATAATCATTTGAACTTAACAACTGCTTTGTGGACCCGTTGAACGTAATAGTTACTGACTTATTGTGTAGACCCGTTGAACGTAACTGCTGTTGTGTGGACCTGTTGAACGTAACTGTTGCTATGTGGACCCGTTGAACGTAACTGCTGCCGTGTGGACCCATTAAACGTAACCGTTGCCGTGTGAACCATGGCCCACTGTGTAATGATTGATAATTTGCTCCACCAACACAACACAATGAGCACACTTCACATTTTCAATTTAAGATGAATAACAATAATAGAAGGAAATTTCTATTTTCATTTTCAACTTTTAAAAACTTCTTTTTAAAAAAAAAAAATCTTTAATTCAAAATTTGAAAATGTGTTCAAGTTCAATGATATTTTAATTTTCAAAATACAAAATTTTTTAATTCAAATTATTTTCTTTCAAAAAAAATAATAAGTGTCATTAATATTAATAAAACGTTGGTGGTGATACATGTAAGTACACTGCATTGTTATGAGATAGGTAATGGAGGAGCGAAGTTAGAAATATTGTTCAATGGGGAAAAAATTAAAGCATTTTGAAATAGGGTAACAAAATATAAAGGTTTATTGGTGGAAAAAATTTAAACATTTGCACTTTGCTTGATGTAATTATATCGAGTTAATTTCATTTTTGGTCCTACTATTACTATGACATGACCATTTTTTGTCATTTATCAACAAAATAGTTAAAATATCGTTAAATACAAATATACAATGACATTTTGGTCTTCAATTATGGATTTTCTCAAAAAATTAAACCTAAAAAATATAGCGGTTCAACCTATTTTGTATAAAAAAAGATTAAATGTCTTTGTATTTAACAATATTTCAACAATTTTGTTGATATAAAAATAGTCATGTCACAATAATATTAGGACCAAATGTTGAAGTTCTAATAAAAAAGGACTAAATGTGGATTGCCACATATAAATCTAGGACAAAAAATGAAATTACTCAAAAAGCCAATTAAGCCCTTAAACTTTTAAAAGTTGCAATTAAGCCTTTAAACATATTATTTTAGAGCAATTAGGCAAAAAAATTGGTTGGTGACCAATAATTATAGGTCACTAAGATCGATTATGACGATATTTCGGCAAAAAACACCGACGAAACGGTCGCCCGTGTCGATTGGTTGCCTTCTTCGGTGAAGGAGAAGGCAACCAATCCACACCGGTGACCATTTTGCCGGTGTTTTTTGCTAGAATATCGTCGGAGGTTCGGCGGAATCTTAGTGACCTGTAATTTATTTTTGGACGTAATTGCTCTAAAATAATATGTTTAAAGGCTTAAATAATACAACTTTAATTGACTTTTTGAGTAATGTTCATGAGCCTATTTGACCTTTTTTTCCTTTAAAAAAAAAAGCAATTTTACCTTATTATACTACCCATCTTACCATTAGGATGACACAATCTAAATGTGTTGTATTGGACTATTATTTGGCAACAAAGTATCTACCTAATAATAACATTTTTCAAATTATCATTGTTGGTCTCAAGGTAGTGAGAAATGGGGAGGGCGGAGGGGGATGAATACACTTTCTATGATTTTTTGAAAATAGCTTTAGTGAGCTAAAATTTCAAAATGTATGTTTCAAATATTATTTCAATCAAAAAATCAAAGTGTGTTGCAAAAGGCTTAAAGAAAACAGCCTAAATGATTTTGTAGCAGTTTACTTGGAAACATTTGTGCGTGTGCATGTATGTGTCAATGTGTGTGTTAAGCTTGAATAAATATGTTGGTTTTGTGACCAATGAGGCTTAGCCAACATTATCGTAATTTCAACGAATAATATATGCATCCAAGACCGGGCCGATGGCTACTTCCAATTCAAGTGCCACTTATCTTAACACAAGATACTCAAATAATACCAAATGCAGACCAATACTAGCTTTATGAAGAGTACACCAAGAAAATACTTCTGGATAAGAGATGTGAGTCACCAACGGACTACTTAAATACCAGGTCTTAACCAGTGTTTTTCCTAGACATGTACAATCACTCTACCAGGATCAATTCCTACAAATAGTATAAGAAATGAATATTGAGTAAGAGAGAAATAGTAACAACAAGGAAACACAACCTCTATAGGTATAACCCGATAGACCAGGGTAGAACCACGAACAAGAATGAAAGTACTTTTCTATAAAGAAAATATTACAACATCTTTCTATATAACAAGGAAGAGACAATGGAGGATTTCTCTCTTGATATAAAGAAGGAGAACTACTATAAGAAAGGAGATTTTGTGAGTGATTTTGGGATGATGAGAATGAGAAATGAGTAGGGTATTTATAGGTGGATTTTAGGGTTAATCTTGTAATTAACCTCAAGTTCAAGGTGTAAAATCCACTCATTATTATATCATCCCTTACCTAACACACCATTATTGTGGATATTATGTCATTCCTTACCTCATACTCCATTATGGTAGATATTATGCCATCCTTTGCATCACACTCCATAACAAGATATTTAATTTGTCCGGTATTAACTTTGATTGACGAGCTGTAATTCTGACTGGGCTCTGTATATGAACTGGGCCGCCATATATATTTTGGTCATTTTATCTTTATGGGCCCGTAATACCATATCCAACAAGATAAATAATAAAAAATACAAAGTATAGGGTTAGAGAGATTGAGGCAAGTGTTTAAATATTGAAAGGCTGAGGGCTTTCAGAAAATCTGCGTAATCTTGTGGAGATGCTCGTTACTCGTATTTTTCGTCTTGTCTAACACTTTTTGGTGCTCTAATTTTGGTCCTGGAACTTCTTTAAGGCTTGGTATATTTGATCAATAAATTTACCTCAATTCTGAATACTAACTAGAAAAGTGTTAACCAACTCTTTGCCCTTCTCCTTCATGATCTATCGGTTAAGAGTCTTTGCTGCCATCAGGTATAATCTAAATGATCATGAAACTCCTTTATGATTTTTGTGTTGATAGGGGCTTCTTGGGGATGACTTGTGGGTGTGCTGGACGGTTGGTCTCGTGGCGCCCTCTTATATATATAGCATATAATATATAAAAAAAACTTAGAGGAAAAAACGGACATAAATAAATGGTATAACTTTCATTCATACTTACTATATTTTTAGATTTTAGATTAGATATGACTGATTTTCGCGGCGCCCTCTTGCTAAGGCAATTTTGTTATTTGTAATTCAGTTTAGTACAGTACTGGTTTAAGCTAAGGCACATTGGCATTCTAGTTTTAACTTGATATTGTGAAATAAGCTACTTAAACTTCAGTAATTGAAGCAGTAGGGAAAAAGGGAGGAGCTGGAATTGAAAACTACTCCGTAAAATTTATTACATTCATTCATGCATCAAAATCGTTACAGATTAATTAGCAAACTGTAACTGTTAAAGTTTGCGGGAATTGCAGAGGTTATTTTATCACCAATAGTTAGAATTAGCTTGAAAGGAAGCTGTCACTGAAAAGTGAAGCCAAACCATACACCCCACAAACGCACTTTTAATTCATCATTGAATATTTGAATGGCTGGCTATTCAGTATATATTATGGAAATCTCATGAAAGCTGAAGCAGAAGTACATTGAGTGTATGACCCAAGTAAATTTCTATATTGTATTAGCGTGCTAGAGGCTAATCGTCTCACCACCTTCGACGCCTCGTACCATACCAATAGGCGAAGGCAGCGATAGATGCAGCCAATACAACACCAGCCGTAGCATGCCAAACATATAACGGTTTGTCCACAATAAAACCAGAGCCACTCGCATCAAGAGGCTGTGAAGGTGGTGGCGTGTGACTCAATGTTAGAGCGAATCCCACGCCTTCCGTTTCAAGTTCAGCTAAGTCTTCAATTCGGGGTTTCAGCCGTGTGGCCTTGGATATAGCTTCGTACTCTTCTTTGGTTCCACCCTCGAGAAAAGATCCGACAAGGTGGCCGTTGTTCACCCAGTATGCCCCGAAACTATGCCCTGAAAAATCACCAAAATGAACTACTTCGCCCGTATTGTCTCCGTAGAATTGCCATGAGAGCGTGAACACTCTGGAGTAGAAAAATGGCAGGTAATCAAAATCTGTTGTGTTCTCTGGATCCAAGATTGCACTCACAGCATGCCTCGCTGATTTCCGTGCAGAGTCGACATGCTCAAGCCTGCGTGTTTCACCAAAGATTTTGACGGGAAAAGCAGCAACATCCCCAACTGCATACACTGAGCTATTGCTTGATTGCATTCTCCCATTTACTTTTATCCCCCCTTTCTCCAATGTCAGTTGGCCTTCAAACAGGCTAGTATTTGGACGGATTCCTATTCCAACCACAACCATATCCGCAGGAAGCTTAGTGCCATCTCGGAGATTAACCGCAGTAACCTGCATCAGCAGATCATTGGTCCCAACTTTCATAATTAGTAATTAGCATACATGGTTGAAAATCAAATATCTAAATGCATTTATTTCAACAAATACCATGGTTGAAAAAATCGCTAGGCGCTCAGGGGACGCCTAGCGCCTAGACGGGGATTAATCCGCGCCTAGGCACCCGTGTATTTTTTAATTTATTATTTATTTTTTTAAAAATTTATATATATATTTTTTACATTTTTGATAATTATAAACTATTTAATACTTCAATAGTTAATACCAAAATATTAAATATTAATCTAAAAAAATCTAGAGTTTGAACAATTTAAGGTTATTTCGCTCAAAATGATGTCATTTTGAGTGAAATAACCCATTTTAAAAAGATGAGAACAATAGTTAATAGACCGACAAGGCGACCTAGTCGACGCCTAGGAAGCCTAGGCGGCGGTTAGCGCCTAGGTGGCCTAGGCGGCGCTTAAGCAGCATAGTCGGCCACCTAGCCGGCCAGCCGCCTAGACCACCAATTATGGTGATACGCTGCGGCCGGCCAACGCCTAGCGCCTAGGCGGCGATTAATCGGTGCTTAGTTGGAATTTTTGCAACACTGATAAATACTTGTATCTGACTACATGGAAGAGTCACTATTGTCACAGAAATGGAACTACAGCATTCACAACTGTCCAAAGAGCATACATTTCATATGACTGCAGATAATCTTGATGTACTAATTTCTTCAAGCCATTTGCTGTAGAATATTTTTATAGGTTCAGCTTAGTAATGTAAGTATACTTACCTTCCCATCATCATCAAAATCAAACGATGTTAAGACAGTTCCTTTAGTAAACTTCACTCCTTTAGACTCGTAAAACTCTTCATAGTAACTTGCAATCTTCGGAGTAAAAAGCCGGCCCACTAAACCAAAGGAAAAAAAAAATAAAGGTGAATATTAAGAAATCTTGGATTAAACCTAAAACAAAACTTTTACCCCAAAGAACATTTTTAGAATTTCAGGGTTTTAGATACTTATTATTTGATGATTGCAAAGAAGTGCAATAGATAAATAGATGGAATAAACTGACAACTCAGAGACAAATTGTTCTGCCAAAGTTTCCATCTGTTGTTCAAGCACCCTGTAGAAGCTTGCTAAATGATTTTAAAGCATAAGATAACTACTCACTACAGTGTGCTTCTGGGAAGACCATAGTGACATTTATTTTGTTTATTGCCAAAGAAGCAGCACATTCCATCCCAATGTATCCACCACCAATGACCACAGCATTTTTACCAGAGCATGATTGGATAACGTTTACAAGCCTGTTTGCATCATCCAAATCTCGTAAATAACAAACATTATCAGCATCTGATCCATGCACTCCAAACTCTTCAAGCTTCAACGCCTAATTCAAACATGTGAATCAAACTTAGATCAATTTATACATGTTTGACATTTCATCAGAAAGGTTAACTTAGTAATATGCTTCTTGTTGGCTAGAAGGTTATATACACATTCATCGATCATTAATTCCAAACTTTTCACTACAAGAATTCAATGAGTTAGTTTTATGCAAATCAAAGATTTGCTCTTTATACCTTTGTACACTCATTGTCTATTATAGAGCTTAATGAGTAAATGGCATTATCACTGGACAAGAAATCATCATTGTTCACTGGTCAAAAATTGTACTGTTGTTACTAGCTCAATCCAAGGAGTGGCTGCTAAAGTATTTCTAATTTTCTATATTAAACTGCCTGCCCATGCATCTTGCTGAAAAACTAAAAACTAATCTGATGTGGTGAAAAAATCAATCAGATAGGTGCAATAATAATTTAAGTACCCGAGCACCAGTTGCAATAATGAGAAACTTGTATGTTATAGTCTCTCCAGTTGCAGTTAATAATGTCTTCCGCTTCACATCAGCTGACTTAACCCGAGTTCCTAGAACCAATTCAATACCTATAAACAAAAATGCAATCAAACAGAAATCATGATAAAAGTAAACATGCAAGTGACCCTTAATATTTTAAGGATTAGTATTTCAGTAATTGTCCTTGAAATTTGCAGTTCAAAATCAACTTTTGCATAAGGAAAAATCAGATATGCAATTACCATGTTCTTTGTACCATTTTGGTGTTAACCTCTCCTCATTAGTACCTACACAACAGTGAAATGCAGGGATACGTGCAGGAGCTGCATGCCACAAAAAGATATTTTTTGAAACACAGAGTTAGCAGGTGTACATGAAGTTTCGATAGGATTACAGGGGAGATTACTTCTTCTGAGAAATTCAAAATGGAGACATGTTTAAGTAACAAAATCACAGTATTAAGGAGAAAATCAAGCTAAAGAATTCCGGGATGCAACCAGGAACAAATCAAGAAGAGTACCTTCTGGAAGTAGATATCCTTTGCTCAATGCAGGCCTTTCATATGGTGCAACCTGAAAACTCCATAAGAATTTCAACATACTCCTTTTGAGTGCAGAGATAAGGAAAATCAAACTGAAATTTAGTGATTGATAACACAGAAGAACCAATGACAGTTCTCAACTTCCATCACACTTCACTGAACAGTATGCAGTTTCTTAAATGCAGCAATAAGCAAAAAATCGTTACCAACAGAATTACCTATCAAAAAAATTCCCAAAGAAAAATGAAAGGCAGAAAGGGAACAAGAGGGATTGAGGGAATAAGTTCATTTGGATATAAAGGAACCTGTGACACAGTTCCACAGCAATTTGAAATTAACATTTAACCGTGCCACAACCATCAAAGCAACTCCCTCAAAATCTAAACTTTCATTCTACACTCTTATACACTCTTAAAAGTTCATAAGAAGCAAACAACTGAAACGTTAAAATGTGTCATTAGACCTAAATAAACAGCCTTCCAATAACAATTTTGACTCCGAAAATTTCATTGCAAAGTCCTGTCCTTAACACACCTAATCAGAACTTTAGACCAAAGGTCTAACTGTATCATTTACTCTACTTTGCAGTTTGCAGCATTAGATAAAGCACAGAAAAATGTAATATACCAATCAAATGTTAGTTCTTATAATTCAAATTCCCTTAACCCCAACTCCATACGACTGAAAGAAACCACCAATCGCGATTCACAACTATCCAATCGAAAGGTTTAAGCACAAACACGAAGCGGAGCATTCATTTCACCAGATGCACAATTGCACAGCACAAATAAATAAATAAATCAACAGAATACGCAAAAGGAAACTTTCCGTGAAAATATATTAAAAATAAAAAAAAATTTAAAAAAAGAAGAAGAAATTCATACTGTTTCTTGGGAGATGATGCAAAGTTCGCCGGGAGAGACGCCTCTCTTCACAAATTCATGGGCTGCATACCCAGCTCCCACTCCTCCGCCGACTATCACATACAGAAACGCCCTTCCCATTTCAATTAATGAATTGATTAATTACCAAATTAATAATGAATTAATGATAATATTATTGATTGATTGATTGATTATATGATCCAGGCAGCAATTAAAAGTGTAAAACCCTCCCTCCCTCCCGCTCTTTCTTCCCCTTCACAGTGGACACACAAATTTGAACACCAAATGAGCAACCTCTCACCATTTATCCTCAATCTGTAATCCTATTATCAATTGATTTGAATTGACAACTCTACCCTTCCATTCCATGGACCACGGATTCCCCCATGGATATTATATTAGCAGCCCTCAAAAAATTCCTTAATTTTAATAGATTTTATAAAATTACTTGACGAAATGTGATTTTTCTTTTTTAAATATCTTAAATAGTTGGGAGAAGAACGAATTCGTTGCTCTCACTGGAGGTAGGTAATTTCGTTTCTTTAGTGATGCGACCCAAATGTAACCAATAAATGACTCATTGAAAGTCTCGAGTGGCCCGGTAACAATATTCCAATCAAGGAAGACAATCAGACTTCAATATCAGATCAAATTTCCCGGTGTGAAATTATTTGTAAGATGTATTTTTTTTAGGTGGGAAACTACTTTGCAAGAATTGTATTTTTTTTATTTTTGGGTGGAAATTACTTTTGAAAAATGTTGTATTTTTAATTTTGGGTGGGAAATTATTTTGTATTTTAATTTTGGGTGGGGAATTATTTTGTATTTTTAATTTTGGGTGGGAATTACATTTACAAAGTTGTAATTTTTTATTTTGGGTGGGATTAGTGACCTAGAATATTTAATACCTTATTTTCCCCTATAAATACCCCATAAACCCAATGGTTTGAAGAACACCTTGTAAGAATTCAATTTGAGTGAAATTTCTCTCTTTTCTTTGCATGAGAAGTGCATTGAAGTTTAGGTTGTTTGTGAGAAGCATTCAATCTTGGTAGGCTAGTGAGAAGCTAGTTTATCCCTTTATCTTGTTCTTTATATTCACACACATATCCAAAAACCCAAAAAAAATACTATTACTCATATTATATAGCTAATTTTATTTTTGTATCTTAATTCTAGTGCTAGATTCCTAATACTCTAATTCTTAGCCTTGCTTAATAATCTAAGGGTTGAGAGTATTATTTGTTAGTTTGGTGAGGCATTTGTAGAGTTGGGATCTCAAAATCCAAGAGTCTACAAGGTAAGATCCTCTTTTGGACACGAAAGGTTCTTGAGTGATTCCTTGAGTGTGCACTTATTGCGGGAAGCAATCCGTGTACGCATCATTTAGGGGTAAGTAATACCCGTATACGTGCTTAACTTCTAAATTCTAATGCATTCGCATAGAGAAGCGTGATGATGATGGCACCAGATAATAATAAATAATACGGAGTAATAAACATAGTAGATTATGAACAGATACTACATTGTAACAGAGTTAGTAGTACTAAAAAGAAAGAGTGGATTAATCATTTTTTAAAGTATCAATTTATTAAGTAAAGTGAAGGGGAGTAAGCCTCAACGTTGAGAGAAGCTCACCCAAAATCAACAAGTGTTTAAGTAAGAAAGACACAATTTTATCAACACTTAAACAAAATAAACATAAACTCCTAAGCTTAAAGTAAACTAAACATAATCTAATAAGAAAAAGGTCTTGCCCTAGCTGCAACAACAAATTGCTAGCAATATAAGCATAAGGCCACACGCACTACCAGGTGAAATAAACTAAGAACGCCACAATTTTGTTAAAAATTCAGCAGCTCTTGGAATATGGTGAAATGATAGAAGCGACTCAAAGACTAAACAAACTGTAAGGAGACACATATGCTAAGCTCACAAACTAAAATCAAAGGAGAATGGAGTGGTGCATATGCAAGTAAAAACAATGACTCATAGACATAAAGTAAATACAATGACACACAAACCTAAAGCAAACACAATGACTCACTAGCTTAAAACAAATTAAAGCAAGAGGCACACATGCCAAAACCAAAGATATGAAGGCCAATGGTCTATACCATCAATATTACTATGAGCTACTGGCCAAGAGTGCACCAAGTAATCGTTGGCACGAACTGGATGATCTGTATCGTCATCACCACTTTGAGCCCTCCAAACTTGCCCATTAGGGCCCTCCAAACTAAAAGAACACACCTTAAAATGAAGATGCTTATGCCAACAACTCACTAAAAGTATGTCCAAATTAGAAACTGGCTCATGGTGAAGTAAAGATTTAGCTGAAGCAAAAGAAAACATATCATCCCTAGCGACGCACCACATCGAGACCTCATAGGGTCCTTCTCCCAAGCAAGGAAGCTCAACAATCAAATCCAAGAGCAGATAACCATTGAACTCAAAGAGGTCAAGCACCCACCCTCAATAAAATCACAAAGATGTGCCCGAGAACAAGTAATCCAGGAGTGCGTAAAAGGCAAACCAACATCTCAAGCTTAGACTAGTTATCCCACCATAAGCTAACCCGACCTATACCAAGACGCCACCCTAGAACCTTCTTTACATCATCCTGATGAATTCTGAGTATGCGTTTCTAAGTGTGTGAATCCCTCAACCGCACAAACTTAGAAACTTCGTGTACACTACTACAGTACTTCGCCCTCATGAAATCTCTTCACATTTAAGACGCAGTACAAAAATTCCACCATAGCTCGACTGCACCATGAGGTCAAGGTTTAAGAAGCTAACTCCACCCTCCATTTTTTTAGGGAGGGCGAGTGACTTCCAAGAACTCCAATGATAATAGGGTCCACTACACTATCGCTAGAAGAAACTAGAAAAACAACGCTCAAGGCCCTAAATCACTTACTTGGGAGGAGCACAAGTAGCAAAGAGATGCATGAGAATAACTTGAAGAATAGAAGAAATAAATATCGCCTTTCCCCCTTTAGGCAGTAGGTGGCACTGCCACCCAAGGTACTTATCCTTGACCTTATTAATCATTAAGATCATAAGAAAGAATATCAATAACGAAATTATGTGGCCTAAAGTGCCATTCCCTAGGGTTTGACGTGGGGAAGGTTTCTTTTGCAACCGCAATTGAAAGACCTATTTACAAAAGAACAACTTATATCTATAAAGTGCAGAGCTAATTCCTTAATATCCTAAATAAGAGTGTCAAAGTAGGAAGAAGTGGGTTTCAAGTGCACGGCTTTAACCACAAGTTGAGCATGAGTCTCCAATTCAATACTATCCCAACCAAGCTCCTTCATCCAAGTTAGTACTTCTCGAATCCAAATAGTTTTTGCCTCTTTGGGGGTGCACAAAGAATTTTGGATCATATACTTGGTTGTACAAAAGTCTCCTTCATGATTACGAATGATTTAGTCGAGTCCTTCATGTCCACCTCCATTGTCCATAGTGCCGTTCGTGTTTACTTTGAATTTTCTCGGCACCAACAATCCCCATTTTGTAAACACTCAGGTTGGGAGGGGTGTGGGAAGAGTAACAATATTAGTAGATTTCTAATTCTCAAGGTTGGAGATTGCATTGAATATACTGGCTTCAAAGCTAAGTCTAACATTCATCTAGATTATGTTGTTCTAGGCCAACCATAATTCCCAAGTTATTGATGAGTGTTTAATTGCACTTATTTCTAATATCATATTTATAATGATTTTACTTATGTCTCATTTAGTTTGGTGGAATATGGTGCTCAATTCATTAATATATGATTTTTAGGAATTTCTTAGCAAATTTTGTAGAATATGCAATTTGTTGACATGCTAAGAGTAATATTGTCATATCTCTTTCATATGAAATCCAATTAAGTTGGTTTTTATATGTTGGATGTTAGAATGTTAAGTAGTGTAGTGAAACATTCACTGGTTGTCTTGTATTTCATATTTGAGTTAATGTAGTTAAATAACATTTTTCCACACTGATCCATCTCTTTATAAAAGGATGCATTTGATAAGAGACTGAAGTATATTTCAAAGGAGGAGGCTGCTATTATTGCAAGAATTCAAAAACATTCATAAAGTTGGAGAGGAATGACCAGGCACCTGATTATACTTTCTGTACTGTTTGAGGAATTGACCAGGCACCACCGCACCAGGTAATGTTGTCAAAGTATATGAAGATCTTGAGCCTTGGGACTTCTTGGCTACAAGTATTATAAGTCTACAAGTTATAGAGTAGGTATGCTTTTGATTAGAACTTTGTGAATATTTAAACTTGGTGATTGTAATTGTTTATTGAAGTATTTAGACATAGTGATTAGTTCTTATGTATTTTGAATATTGTGTATCTAGACTTAGTGATGGTGTTTGGATAAATTATTTTTATTATATTATTATGCTTAAAAGATCAACACAGGTTTAAAACAACGGTTTAAAACCGTTGTCTATGAATGTGAGAACAATGGTTTTTAACTGTTGTTTTATATATAAAATACAACGGTTAAAAACTGTTGTCTATGTTCGCGACTTTTAACAACACCGGTTTCAACAACACTCAATAGACAACGGTTAAAAAACCGTTGTATTTTCTAGAAAAGACAACGGTTAAAAATCGTTGTCTATGTGCGTGACTTTTAACAACACTGGTTTCAACAATACTCAATAGACAACGGTTAAAGAATCGTTGTCTTTGTTCGTGATTTTTAACAACACCAGTTTTAACAACACTCAATAGACAACGGTTAAAAAACCATTGTCTTTTCTAGAAAAACGGTTAAAAACCGTTGTCTATTTGCGTGACTTTTAACAACACCAGTTTCAACAACACTCAATAGACAACGGTTAAAAAACCGTTGTCTTTTATAGAAAAGACAACGGTTAAAAACCGTTGTCTATGTGCGTGACTTTTAACAACACCGGCTTCAACAACACTCAATAGACAACAGTTAAAATACCGTTGTCTTTTCTACAAAAGACAACGGTTAAAAACCGTTGTCTATGTGCGTGACTTTTAACAACACCGGTTTCAACAACACTCAATAGACAATGGTTAATAAACCGTTGTCTTTTCTAGAAAAGACAATGGTTAAAAACCGTTGTCTTTGTGCGTGACTTTTAACAACACCGGTTTCAACAAGAGAAATTTTACCTCAAACACAATGGTTTTTAACCGTTGTCTATGTCCTCTTTTCTTGTAGTGCATAAGTGACAATTTTGAATACAATTAGAAAGCTTTTAAGTTAATTTGATTCTTTCGAGTTCTTCTCTCTTTTTAATTTGTTCGCATTGTTTACCTTATCCTACATCAATTGGTATTTAGAGCCAAGTTCTTAGGCAATAACCGAGATAGTGGCATAGCGCTCCACTTGTCACAACCCAATATGGCACATGGCGACCTGTATTAGCAAGAGTAACAATGATCGGTATTTTTTTGTAAATGTACAAGGTCAATCATAGTATAAACTTGGGAAAATATTCCAAGGTCGATCCCTCAAGGAAACATTGATAGAAACAAGCCAAAGTTAGTTTGATTTTGAAATGTTTTAAAAGAAATAAAATAAAATTCTATTTGCCAACAAGAATTAAATCAAATCAAATTGAAGGTTCTTAAACTAGGATAACTAATTTGAAAAGAAAGATATAACCAAGCAATTTAAATCAAGACTCATTGTTTAAAAAAAAAATAATAATAAATCAAGACTCATTGTGAATTTGGAAAAAATTGAATGGAAGAAACAAGCTCTCGAGGGAAAAATGCCTAAGGTCGGAGATTTCTCCTAATGAATTTCCTACGTTCTTCTAAAACTACTGCAATAAGTTAATTTCCAATACAAGTGCATGCGATCAGTTTTCCCAATTCCAGTTATAAGACAATTAAAACCGTGCTTAATTAGACTAGTGATGATCCTCTTTTTGCAACCCATTTATTGTATCCTTAGTGTACGAATTAAGGGTGTGTTTGGTTGACAGGTTTAATTATCAGGAATAGGTATCAAACCCATTATTATTGTTTGGTTGACAAGTTTTTATAACACGGGTTTTCATTGCCCCATTAATTGCAAAACTTTTTCCCTAATAAAATAAGGCTTTCATCATCTTCCTCCTCAAGCTTCCCCAACTATTAATAATCATTCACATTCCACCCTACTACCAAACATGCAAAATACTTTCACCAAAACTCATTATATATCATTACTAAGTATTTGATACACATTCCAATTCCAATTCCCATGTGCAACCAAACACACCCTAAGGTTAATTAAAATGAGGGAATTGAAACCTCAATTGATAGATGAATCTCACATTCTCACGTCCACAGCATGCAGTACGGTGGCAACCCAAATCCCAGATTATCCTCTTTGGCTCTACGAGTCTACGACAGCAGCAACTTCAACTCTGTGGATGTAATTAAACAGTACGTACTGCATAGCTCGAATCGATAAACTATTAGGGTGCGTTTGGTTGGTGAGTTTATACATAAGGAATGAGTATAAAAGTGATTGTTAGTGCTTGATTGATAGGTTTTGAGAATGTTACTATGGATTTGAAATACCCCATGAGAAAATTCATATCCTTATTAAATAATGGTTTCATTTCCCTTCTTTTTTTTTTTTCCCCAACTATTAATAATCATACCCATTCCACCCAACTATCAAACATGCTAAATACTTTCACCAAAACTCATTATCCTTACCAAGTATTTGATACCCATTCCGATTCCGATTCCCATATGCGAACCAAACGCACCCTTACAGTATATCAGGTCTAGGTAGACCTATGTCCCGTGCAAGAATCACGCACCTTCGTGGATGAACATACATGCGAGCGATGGAACGACTGAGCTTCGGCTCCACACCAACCTGATACGCATAAAAGAAAAAATAATTGGTGGTTTAATTACTGAAGAGTTTGAAAGAAAATAATCAATTAAGATTTGTAATTATAGGAGAATTGATTAAATATTACTAGAAGGAAATAATGTATAGTAGTATAGATCGGATTATTACCTTGTATATTTAGTACTAGTTTTTTCACACGCATTGCGCGAATGAGATAATATCTAATAAGTACTTCAAAGTATATCAATGCAAGATTATATAGGAGATGTTCATGCATATGTAATTGAATGCTGAATTTATTTATTTAAATCAGTAATTCAAAGTATATGAATGCAAGATAATATAAGAGCGATTAATTATAATTGTCATTAAACTAAATGTTTGCAAATGTGTAAAAATGATAGTCTAAATACTTAGTTTAAAAATGATAGTCTAAATAAATACTACTTTTGGGTAGCATTGATATTATGTTCATTTTCAGTACCTATCCTCTTCTTTTTCTTGGTAGTATGTCATGTGCAACTAGGTTATTGGTGATAGCATAGAGAGCAACTTCATACAATGAGATTATGGTGTAGGAAGATGTGGATTTGCCTTGTTGTGTATATGAGTAGGATCTTACTTGTACTATGAACTCTTGATCTTGCAAGTGTCTATTGATATTTGGCAATTGTAGTTTTTCCCTACATGTTTCATGTGTTGTAAGATCTGAGTCGTAGATTCTCATGTGAAAGTATTGAACAAAATATTAATATTTATTATAGAGTTAATTCCATTTTTTGTCCTAGGTTTTTAGGTGATAATTCACTTTTAGTCATTTTTTATTAGAGCCTCATTTGGTTTTGATATTATTGTGGCATGACCATTTTTTGTCATCCGTCAATAAAATCATTGAAATGCAATTAAATACAAGGACATTTTTATCTTTTTTATATTATACAAAGTAGGTTGACCCGCTATATTTTTTTTATATATTTTTTTAAAAAGTCCATAATTGAAGACTGGAATGCCCTTGTATTTTACGAAATTTAAACCGTTTTGTTGATAAAGGCAAGGTTGAAAAAATCACTAGGCGCCTAGGCCGCCTAGGGTTTTTTTTTTTAAATTTTGAATTTTTTTAAAAAAATGTAAAAAAATATTTTAATTGTTAATAATTTTAAAGTGTTTTGAAGAAAAAAAAAGGACTAAAAGTGGACTGCCACCTATAAATCTAGGATAAAAAAATAGAATTAACTCTTTATTATATTTGTAGAAGGTTCATGAGTAGTACCTTTTGTTCTAGTTCCATAGTAATAACAACAATGACTTTGCAAATAGTCCAAATACTGATGCCACAATGTGTGCAATTTCATCAACAATTTCCACATCCATTTTGTGCATGTTTATTTTGAAGTTCATATTTTTGGAATTAGTATGAATGAGTGTAGTACTTGATTTTGTTTCTTCTATTTTTGGTAGTTGAATTTTTATAGGGGTTAGTAATTTAGTATAAATAGGTCCATTGTATATATATTATGAGAATCTGACACAAAGAAATATATTGATATTGTATACCTCATAGTAGACCCTAGATAGGACTGTAACATATGGAAACTTTTCAAGCAGGTTTCTAGCTTCTAACTGTATTCGAGTCACGACAAACTCTAAATTCACACTTCGAGCACGTGAGAGCTCCAAGAAATAAAATAACTAAGAATAACATGAATATGAACATACAATATATTTCTCTCTGTCTGATTCTCCCACAATTCATATACAATAGACCTATTTATACTATATTACTAACATCTATAATAATTTGGCTACTAAAATTATACGGACTACTAACTATATAAGGTGATGATAAATTCTAATATACATAATTTCCTTCTACTATAATATGTAATCAATTGTCCTCTAATTACACATTCTAATTGATAATTTCTATTCAAGCTCTTCAATAATTAAACTACCAATTATTCCCTTCTTTTTATGCGTATCACTATGACATCAATGCTTCTCGACGAGCCGGACCTTGCCACACCGCGCATCCTTAACCACTACGGCAAATTTTACTATGGATCATGGTTTATGTAGCAGCGTGGATCATGAAGTATGTATCATTTTAATTATATTTCAGTTTCATTTGACAATATTGTTAAGTTTTTTAGTTTTATTTTTCCTCCACATTAGTTTCATTATAGCAATACTAAAGTATCATTTTAATTCTACTATAGTTTCATTTGATAATATACATTATTGCTTAAGCTCTATTTTTATGTTTCATTTTTCACAAACACTAGTTTAATTATAGTAATGTTGAAGTATTATTTTAATTGCACTTCAGGTCATTCGACAATATATGTTATTGTATGGCTTTGGATTTTAGTTTCATTTTCCAGGCACACTAGTTTCATCATAGCAATCCTAAAATATCATTTTAATTATATACTACAATTTCATTTGACAATAATGTGTTCTATTTTTTTTTCACACACAAAAATTTCATTATAATAATACTAAAGTATCATTTTAATTCTATCACACACAGCAATTTTTGGACCATGATCCACTATATAACAAATCAACCACTGCTTACCAATTTATGTAGCGCTATTATCTTAGGTTTGGAAGGGAACAATGCTCATACACCCAATATTGCTGCCTTTATTATTATTATTATTATTATTATTATTATTATTATTATTATTATTATTGTTGTTGTTGTTGTTGTTGTTGTTGTTGTTGTTGTTGTTATATATATATATATATATATATATATATATATATATATATATATATTATTTATTTATTTATTTATATAATTTAGTCATATTATGTTTATTATTAATTGTACCTTTATATAAATATTAATATAATGTTTATTTATTACATAAACTATATATCTTATAAACTTTATAACTTTAATATTATATTTATAAAAATAAAAATATTACATGTACACTATATTAGTGTTAAATATAAATGAAATAAATTATAATTATATATTACAAATTACAAATTAAAATTTAATCATCTAAATATATATTATATATATACACACACATTGGATTTGTTCAAAAAGTGAAAATGTTTAATGTGTTCAATTTGAAATAGTATTAATCTTTAACTAATTAGATCTTATAGGTTTAGATCTTGGGCTATATATTTAACAAATACGGAGTAAATTATAAAAAAAAAAAAATAATTAATAATAAGTGGGCTAGCTGGTTTAGCCCACTAGCCCACTGTTTGAAGGGTTTGCCTGGTTTGTTTTCAAATTAGCCCACGATGCTGGCCCATTTTGACCGGGTCTACTTTGCAACGTGAACTCAGATCCATGTTCACAATTTAAAAACTCTATGTGCACAATTTTAGAATTATATGTTCACAATTTTAAATCTCAGTATACAAAATTAGATTACACAATATTCACACTTTTTGAACTCTATATTCACAATTTTGTTGTATAGATTCAAAAAGTGTGTTATACTATTGAATATAGAGTTCTGAAATTGTGAACATAGAATCCTTTAAAAAAAATTGTGAATATAGAGTTAAAAAATTATGAATATAGAGTTCTAAAATTGTGAACATAGAGCACTAAAATTATGAACATGCACCTGGGTCTACCTTGCAAGGTGTACCCGGGTCCATGACATAACAACTGATTACTAGTCCTAAATCCTAATTAACTCATTATTTGGGATTTTGGGGTCCATAATTTATTACTTTCTTTGTCTCATTTTGCCTATCATGTTTACTATTTATTGGTAACAAAACTCTTTCTTCATTGCTTATTTTCTTTAGTAATTTTTAGTTATTTTTAAATTTAATTTTTTTTGTGTTTAATATACTTTTAATGTAGTTTCTAAATATATAAATTATATATATACTAATACTTAATTTAATATTATAAAAAATTAAATTAAAAATAAATTCAGTCAAGACTCATTAATCGAACTAGACAAATAAAATGTTACATCGAGAATATATATTTATTAGTTTCTTAGACTGTTATATCGGATTGTTGTATATATATTCTTTTGGGTCTAATACCTCTACCAATACTATTATTTTAATTACTCTCCTCACTTCGAATATCTATAACCAATTTGTGATGGGTTTGCGTCTCATAAAATCATCAATAATAATAAACAAAATCAACATGATTGAAAAGCCAAAAATATATTTTTCCTTTTAACTAAATATATTATATAAAGTTGGACAAATAAAATTATATATTGAAGAGTAGTTCTATCATTTTGATTGTAAAAAAAAAAAAAAAAAAAAAAAAAAAAAAAGATGATTACACGTGGGTCCTGCCGGTCATGGATGATGAATTGATGATGCATATGCGTTATGAATATATTTATAAACCAAGAGTAGAAGACTTGCGTAATGGCATATGCTCATTTACTTTCACACTATCCACATTGCCGACCCGCCATGTGATTTTTTCAATCCTTCACGTGGGTAGTGTTTATCTCGTTGTGCTTTAAACGTGATTTTTTACATTTGAAACATGTGACTAAAAGAAAACGAGTGGCCCAGATTTTATGACAGTTTTATTTCGTGACACTCTCGTACAATGAAAGCCCACAACGATATTCCTTTTCTGTTCTACCTTGGCTAAATCTTTATCTCAGCCGTCTGCATTCCAGGTCCGATGTCTCCCCTCTATTCAGATATCATTAACTTGTGGTAGGTGCCATAATCTTAGAGCCTATTTCACAACACATATTGGCGGATAACAACTGTAAAATTTAATACCTAGACAAGTTGACATAGTCTAGCTTAAAACTGGTATTCTTAATTTCAGTAGAATTAAAACGGGTAACTCCAACTAAGGATACAAACTTTCTCTTCAAAAGGTTGAATCCACGACAGAGCATCTGGAAAAATATAAATCATGGTAACTCAGCTGAACACAGAGGCTAGACATTTGCTTATTGGCACAAGGAGTCTCCTTCACTTTGAGAGGTTGTTCCCAAAGTGCTGTTTGTGAGACTAGACCCTTGGTCCTTCTCCCCAAACTTCACCTATGTAACTAACTGAGTTACCCATGCGGGCACTAACGATATAAACTTGTAACCATAAGGTCACGAGTTTAAATCCTAGTCTTCTTGGTTTGAGCTGGTCAGCTATAGGCAACCTAGGTTAGTTTATCTCCCCTGTAATCCTTTATTGACTGCTAGAGCCACAAGGCAAGATTTACCTAATACAAACCCTAATTCGAGTAATGATTGCGAGTTTTTCTCGTCACCCAAATTAAACAAATTGTATCTAACGTTACAACTCAATCTATAGGCTATAAGTGGAACATATAAGAAATGATATATATTAACTAATAGCAGGTAGGTTAAGTGCGGATGGGAAGTGGATGAAAATTAAAGCTAATTGAGCTAAGCTACATGGACCAACAACATCGATCTAACGTTAATAAAAGCAAAGAAGAAACTAAAAAGAAATTTAACGTGGGGGGAGAGTGACAGGAGAAAGACAAGTCATTGTCATGCATAAATGGAGTTCCCAAAACAAGAATTAGGATGGGATAATCCGAAGCGCATATGCGGTGTTGTACTTTAAATTTGCATTGGTTAGTTGCAAGTAAGAAAATTAATGATTAGATTAGGTGTGAATGGATGGGTTGATGAGGAAATGATTAATTATATTAGTCGCCAAGCCAAGCCAGATGGATGAGAGTTTGCAGTTGAAAAAGTTAGATGGGAAGTGATGATAAAATTAAAGCAGATAGCGCAGCATGCATGTGGAAACTTCCTTGAAGGTGATGAAAGAGTTAGGCTCACGTCCAACTTCATACATGCAAGGCCACCAACACATATGGGTAAATTTAAAAAGATGGGATTGAATTTGCCTTAAATGGCTTCCTCGCCTTTCCACATGTCCTTTTTCTGTGATCCCAGTTCGGTATTTGTTCCTACACTAGATGCTCCAAATTCCAATCTCCATCTCCACTTCATAACCAACCATCCATATACATGTTTTTTCTTAAGATCTATCAGATAACCCATACATGCATGAAGTTATTTAGTTTTGCGTATTAGTTGACAGATTGAATAAATTAAATAATGACACCGGATCGGATGGGAAGAGAAACGCAAGTGGGGCACGTAAAGTGTAATGGTGATGATGACATCCCCTAAGACCACTGCCATCATGCCTAAGCTAATTAAGCTATCCGGTTCACGTTATTGTCACGCAAAAGCCTTTCTCTTCACTCACTAAATACTAATCAACTGATAAAGATTGACAATGTCGTCGCTGGGCTAACTAACACTTGGAATTCTACACACAAATTATTCTCTCAATCACAGCTTGATTGGATAGTTATTAATAATTATATATCTCCGTTAGGTACCCAATTATCACTTAGCTTTATTCTTGTCACTTCAACCAAATTAAATCCATATGTAAAGTAAACATACATAACACTTACAATTAATTAAATATTTACATGTAACGTTAATCATGGATGATAACACAATATAATTGGACTTGGATTTAGTATATAAACAGAGCTGAGGTGTACATATACACGATTATCATCGCATATTATATTACACAGTCATTACTTATTAATATATAATGCAGAATTTTAAACATATGTATAATATATAAACTACGTACTACATGCAGTAGCGGCCGGGGAATAGGGCGGCCGGAATGATATGATTATGGTAGATAGGTTTAGCTAGGATATTAATTAATAATTATGGAGGCATATATGGGTATCCCCAGACAGATCAGGCAAGCTAATTAAGGCTATAAAGCTTAATCTCCGTTAAGCAAGTGCATGGACCAGAGGTCTTCCATGCTCCACATGTTGTCGACGTTTGATTCGGTGGGGAAAGTGCCCTGAAAAGTGGCGTCCATGTTGTTGTACGAGGTCGGAGAATAAGTTTCCACCGTGTCCGGCGCCGAGGCTTGGCTTGTGCTCGCTTGCTCGTTCTGCTCGCCGCCGCAGCAGCTAGAACTGCTCTGCCGTGTCGCCGCATTTTCTCCCCCCTGCTGCGGCTTCATATGCTTCTGGATCCTAGTCCTCCAGTAGTTCTTTATCTCATTATCTGTTCTCCCAGGCAAATGTTTCGCAATTTTCGACCACCTAATCCACATTCAACATTATTATATTTCTTAAATCTGATTCGGTACTTAATAACATCATATCTCAGAGTCAAATAAAATAAAATAAATTATATATATGTTGGCGGGCTGTCCTCTTGATTTGAGGTTTTGAATAGGCATGGCCCCACATTTACCATTGTATTTCGACGAATATAAGATTTCGTGGCTCAAAATGAAGCCTCCCACACGTTCTGTGGCTGAAATTCAATATCCCTCTTGACTCCATTCTTTTATTTAAAGAAACTCACTTCCTCCTATAACCAAAGCCAACGTTATTCAAATTGGCTTTGGACCGTACGTGGACTAGTCGAGCTTAATTCTACGTTCAACTCAGGTCCATAAGCTCATTCATTTCTAGCAATCCTTGCCCTATTTACACCTTCCACCACACTATAATATGAGCTCAATTTCCGCAATACAAATCTACTTCAGCTCGATCTATCGCCTAACTTTCAAGTCATAATGGTAATGGTAATGTGTGGTGATTAATTATCATGGGTTTATTTTAATAAACCTCTAGAGTTTAATCTTTATTTGTCTAATCAAATAAAAGAAAAAAATGATTAACGTTTTCTGAATTTTTTATTATTAGTAGTTGTTATACAAAAAGGTTTTAATTTTGGCACCACCCTAATTAGGGTTAAGTTAACAATATGCTTTTACTAATTGTCTTAATCATGGGCTATTATTAGACTATGATTATATCGTGATCTTAAATTACTTTTGCTCATCTGATAGTTGTGTTTTGGTTCTTCCTTTTGTTTGATGGTTATGAATGGCTGGCTGGCTGGCAGGGTGGCTTATATATATGTTTCGGTGGTGCGCCGTTTTGTTTTCGAAAACCCTAAGGTACACAAAATTAAGGTGGGGCCCTTTGACTTGAAGAGGCAAAACATTAAGGTAGCTGTCTATTTCAGCAAAAGCAAGTTGGAGCTTCCTTTTCATCATGATTCCAACTGCACCGCTAGGAAAGGGCTCAACTACACGTGACTAAATTCCAAATGGTCCACTTTAATCACTTTTTTCTTTAAAAAAAATAAAATAAAATATAAAATACTTCTTCTCCCTATTTCCACAATACACTTTAAAATAATTTATTTGTCACCTATTACTTTTTATGAAATAAATTATTTTATATAGGGATCGGTAAGTTAGGGATTACATGCTAATCATGTTTAAGAGATCAGTTAACACTAATTAATTATTAGTTTAAAAGAGGGATTCAAGTGAATTAAAAAAGAGTTACGAAGAAAAACAATTTGGCCTGTACTTTGTCTCTTAATTGGGTCGGTCCAGAACGGGATTAGTCTGAATATGGTACGGGTTTAAAGGTGCTTCCTACAGTTAGGGCTTACTCAAAGACCTGGTGCTTGACCAAAAGAAGAGTTTTGAAGAAAAACAAGGTATAGCAAGTAGATTTACTTGATTTTTTTCTTTTTGGAAAAATTAATGTTTGAGAACAAATTAAATCTCGGAAAGCTAGGCACAAATCTTTGTAGGTGGTGTCCATATGTTGATTTCCGCACGTGGATTGAAGAGATGGATAATCCCCACGTTGCAATTCTCTCTACCAATCATCAGCTCTATGGACTAACAGACTTTGATGACTTGGAGAGATCACACAGCCACAAGCTATGAATTTTGATTTCTTTTTCCTTTTTTTTTTTTGGGGGGGGGGCGACACAAAAGGGTACTACGTATAGCTTGCGGCTCATCTCTTCTTTGTCTTACGGCGAATCAGATTCTTGGATGAGAAAATTCCACATTTTTTTATATTTTTTTATGTATACAAATTAAAATTTGTTCTAGCAATTCATAAACATATATAACTCAAAATTAAAGAGCATATATAACTCACTCACCTATTTCCCCACTTAGCATGCAATTCCATGATCAAAAGTTGTTCCTCCGGCGTAATATTCCCCCGCCGGACGTCTGGCCGGAGGTAGTTCAACCACCGGAGCCGGCAACTCTTCCCGGTACGCTTCAGACCTACCAACAAAACAAGATCAAAACATGGAGTGATGAATACAACATATTTTTGGTTTTTAGGGTTTTTGCTACAAAAAACCAAAAAAAAAAATAATAATAATAAAAAACACATAAATATATATATATATGTTGTGTTATAGATATATATTGTACCCGCAGATCGAGCTAGAGAGTTCCAAACACCTTCACCATGATTTGCAATGTAGTTTATGAGAATCAAATCTTCTTCCATAGTCCAAGGCCCCTTCCTTATTTCAACATCTTGAGAATTGCATGGTTTTTTATCCATTTTTTTGAGAGAAAGGGGGGGGGGGGGGGGGGGGGGGGGG
>NC_044927.1:5835456-5864419 GCF_003576645.1 Ipomoea triloba | reverse complement strand
GGGGGGGGGGGGGGGGGGGGGGGGGATGGAGAGGATAGGAACTTAGGAATGGTTGAAGTGAATTTTGTGGAAAATAATAATGGGGGTGGAGTCATATTTATAGACCCTCAAAACATGGGATTATTATATTATTTTACCTCTTGTAATTTAATTTATTTAGTTAATATAAAGAGCTTTTAGCCTAACTTAATTATTTTCTTGTAATTAAGGATAATAAACAAAAGACTCTATTGTCTAGGGCAATGCATGTATACATGACACACTCAATATGTCCATGCATGGTCACGTTATATCATTAATAGGTTATTGGGGTACAACTTTTTAAAAAATAAATAAAACTAAAATAAAAATGTATATATTTTTTACAATATTATTATTATTATTATTATTATTATTATTATTATTATTATTTGCTATAACATAATGTGTACATTAATTATTTCATGAATTCATATATACAGCAGTCGCACATGCATGTTGCATGCATGGACACGTATTACCTTACGCCAAGCAAAGTTCATTCGTTATCTAATTGTTTGATGGCAATTTTCCTTTGATTAGCGATGGATTATATATATTGATCGGGTAGCTCGATTTAAATAACTCAATAACTAGATTATATAAATAATAAGAGTGAATGACAAAGATAATGGAATGGAAAAGATATTGAATTGTTAGTAGCCGAGATAAATTTTTTATTAATGAGTTGAGTAAAACTATTACAACAGAATGGAATGATGATGTCCTAATAAGACAACTGAACAAGAATTTATACTAATCAGCTCCTAATTGCGCCGCGAGAAAGGGATGAGAAGTTAGAACTGTAGCGGACCGAGTCCCGGCCGAGCGTCGGACTTGGTCTAGGTGGCCGAGCGTTCGGCTCAGGCAGCCGAACGTTGGGCTCGGCCTAGATGGCGAGTGCTGGGCTTGGCCATGTCTGGGTCAGCCGGGTTTGGCTCTAGAGCCCCATAGGGGGTTGGGTCTGGTTTCTTCCAGATTGAACTGAGTTCATTTATAATATATCCATCAATTAAAATAATATTTTATTGTAACGTAGTGGTTTTCTTCTATCTTTTTTTTTTTTTGGTTTTTTTTGTTTGTTTGTTTTTTTTTTTGGTTTTGTTTTTTTTTTTGGTTTTGTTTTTTTTTTGTTTTTTTTTTTTTTTTTTTTTTTTTTTTTTTTTTTTTTTTTTTTTTGGTTTTTTTTTTTTTTTTTTTTTTTTTTTTGGTTTTTTTTTTTTTTTTGGTTTTGTTTTTTTTTTGTTTTGTTTTTTTTTTGTTTTTTTTGTTTTTTTTTTTGTGGAAAGAAAAACTTACTGATGGAGGTTAAATAGACCGACTCTACCAGCTTTTATTCAAACTAACTAATCAAAATCGTATAAGAAGAATTTACCCTAATTATATTACATAAGGCAAAAACTTGTGTGAGACGTCTCACCGTAAGACGGGTCGGGTCAGGTCGGATCATGGGGTAAATGTAACACTTATACGCATAAATATCATACTTATATGCTCAAATGTAATACTAATTAGGAATAAAAATTTTGTTACTTATAAAGGTAAATGTAATACTTTTATGTGAAAATATAATACTTTTATATTTCGATTTAAAAGTATTACATTTTTCCTCAAAAGTATAATATTTTCCCTTATAAGTAAGGAAAAATTGTCAACATTACTTATTATGAAAAATGTAACACTTTTTCTCTTATAAGTAACAAAAATTGTATTCCTAATTAGTATTATATTTGAGCATATAAGTATAACATTTGCACATATAAGTGTGACATTTGCATGGTGCTTCGACCCGTCTCACGAATAAGGATCCGTGAGACGGTCTCACACAAGTGTGACCCATTACATAATAACGTATACATTTCAGATCAAGAGGCAAATCAATAAACTGAGAAAAAAAATACATAGATGAAAGTATTAAACTAAAGAGAAAATGAAATTAGCTATTGAATTAACTTATGTTTATAATGCAAGCAAGTTAAAGGAGTGCGATGGCATCATCAATTAGGAATGTCAATCGGGCTAATCTGTTCGGTTTCAGGCTAACTCTATTGGATTGTTAGGCTTTCTTTTTTTTTTTTTATCTTTTTTTTTTTTTCAATTAATTTTTTTTGCCCAAATTCAAAAACCTAGGGTTATCTAGCTTATCCGATGGACTCAATTAAACTTTTGACATTTTCAAATTAACATTCTAAACTTCTAACTTTTTTGAAAAATACAAAAGGGAGGGGGGGACCCAGGCTGATAGAAAAGAACCAACACAGCCTACTCCGTCTCCAGCAAGAGACGTCTAAACTTCTAACTTTAATAAAAAAAATCACATTTACAGTAATAAATATAAACTTATACATCATCTAGCTGTCTCACCCAATAGAGGTGCCTACACCCAAAAAAATAAACTTATACATCATTCAATCAATTTAATTTAAACCTCCATATATTTCCAAATATATATACACTATAATATAATAATTATAATAAATTATTTAAAAATAATAATTATTATAATAATTTTTTTATTTTTCATTATTTATTTTCATAAATATTATTTATTTTGTAATAAATTAATTAATATATTTATTAAAAAAATTATTTAACAATTTAATAAAAAAATACTAAAATAAACTTACGTATAAACTCTTTGTATATTTTGTTTCACATCACTTGTGAAACAAAGAATAGTCTTAAATGACTTGGGTTACGTTATTGGGCTAGTCCATTCAGATCATCATGCTTATCAGTTTTCAGGCTTATTGAGTTAAAGCATTTTGATCGTAACTGATAGTATAAATACACATTTAGTCGGTTAGGTAGATCGGTAGGTCGGCATCTCGGTCCGACCAGTTTTCAGTCCGACCGCCTCAGACCGGTCATGACTTCGGTCGGTTAGCGGAGGTCATGTTGGGGCCGCCACATGCTCCTTCCCGCTTGGGCAAGGAGCGAGGTAGGCGCATGTGCGCCACGTATTCGCCATGCCGGAGCCCTGGAGACCGCAACTTTCCCCTCTTATAAATACCGCATTAATGAGGAGAGAGGGGGATTTTTCGGCTAGATTCTATACTAAGTCTTGAAGTGCGCTTGGACAGTAGGAAAGCCCACTGCCGACCCGCCGAGCCCTTCGAGCTCTTGTCACGTTGTAACTCGGACTTTGATCCCTTTGGTAATAATAAGAGATCGTACTTTCCCGTTTTGATATCCGTATTGCCGTATTTAGCATTATCAGTAACCGTAAAAATTTTGGTCTTATTGACCCACCTTATCAATTTTAAATTAAGATTGACATTCCTATAATCAATGCAGGGCTAAATAGGATGTAACCTATGATACTTTGTCGTACCATTAATTATTACTGCCATTTTTTTTAATTAAAAGAGGAAGACTAATAAATTTTTAACTCAAATATATTATTTTAAAAGTGTTGCATATCACAAGCTACATAAGTAATGGATAAAATAAGGAAATTAATAAAACAGGATTAGCAAATTAAAACACTAAGACAAGACTTTAATCTATACTTCTATTTTGTTTTTTTTTGTCTTGAGTACGACTAACTCTGAGACTCAAACACACAACCTCCCATATGGAAGTTCAACTTGGTGCCACTAGATCACAAGGTCTTGGCTAATGTATACTATTAATAAAAGTAAAATCCTCACCTTCAACTATCGCGCCCAAACTAATATTATTAATTAATTGGTAAAAAAATACAACTTGGTGCCACTACAAAACGCATCATTAGATACGCATAAACGCATTACACGGTGTTCAAAAATCCACCATTAGGTGTAGTGAGATATACTGTATTTTTTTGGGCGTATGGTACATTTTGTGGTTTATTTCTTTGTTGTGCGTTTTCTAACACTATTGGTGTTTTTTTACATAATTAATGGTGCAGTCATATCGGCCGCACGTTAAGACAGGTCACACTGGAACTTGGGTATATATATATATATATTATTGGTATTGACCTCAAATTAGAGAAGGGTGAAATAAATGGCAACTAGGTAGCAAGTAACACGGAAATGAATTAGAATCACAAGTGATTAAGAAAAGGTTTTTTGACAAGACATTGTTATCCTAGCTAGCTAGGTAGAATTAGGTGTAAACGTCAATTATCCACTCAAAATATAATAATAGAATTCAAGAAAGATGAGAACCGACAAAACCACACACACAGTACAGTGATCAATTGTCTCAACTAAACCTATAATACTTTTGTATTACAAGACTTGTTCCTAAACAAAACCCCTCCCAAGTGCATAATCAACATAGATACCCACTTGTCTTCCTAATTTCCTTTTCACAACTGTATAGAACATGACATTTCATCCTAAACTTTTTCCTCCATAATCTGTTGCGAGAATAAATCGATTTTTCAATTTAGAAATTATAAATAGGGGGTTTTAATTATTTCTACAAAGAATAAGTTCAAAATATTAGTGGTAGGAAATTAAGGAAAATTCAAGTTGCTGGTGTATAAGCACACTTTACTTAAAACCGAATCGTTACCTCCCGTGAATGCTAGGAATGTTGTAGCGTAAGTTTCCAAGGAAAAAATACATTACAATAATAATATAGCTTGAGCCCTCAAGCTACATTACCCTCAACGAACATGAACAACAAGATGAACAAAATATTTTAAGAATTGTGTGAGCAGAAGTTTTTAGAGAGAATTGACAACGTTTAGGAGTATAAAACATATTTTATAGAATCTGTAAGCCATCTGCCCAAACACTATGGTATATATAGGAGATCATAAAATCATAGCATTAAAGTGGCATATTTAAAAATCATATCGTAATTCCCAAAACAATCATCAATTATATTATGGACATAATAACAACGGTTACAAAATTAATTATCACGGCTCAGATATGTTACGCCAAGAGGTGCCACTAGAAGATTACTCGAGAAGTGAATATTCCACTTCTCAGCACTCCATCGAGAGGTGGAGTTGGACTTTAATTTGCACCTCTTGTACGTGAGAGAGAGAACCTTTATACTATACAATTCATACTCCATTAAAAATGGACTTGTATATATACTAGTGCAAACTCAGTTCTCATTTCTAATGTGGACAAAGGCTTCTTCCAAGTCAAATGGGTCTACATTAAGACTCAATTTCTTATTCACACATTATATGTTTTAAGTGTATAATATATCAATTTCTTCGTCTCACTTTAGAGAATCCAAATTTACTTTGACGCAGCTCAAAATGAAAGTAGACCCCACATATATTTGTACCACAAAAGTCACTTCAAATGACATTTTTGCTAAAATTTTCAACAATCCCCCATATGAATGAAAGTTTATTATCGAGACTTGAAAATGACACAACTATGTTCAACAATCAATCCCTACATGTGATATGAGGTGTCACCCTTTGCACCTTCCCTTATAAAGATATATTTACTCTATTGGCTATTCGATAGAACACGATGTCTTTAAATCGTATTGTCGTTTGTGTAAACGCTTGTATATTTTTCACAGGAACACTGTTCCTAGTTCTACAACAGTTTTTTTAAAAATTGAGCTCAATCAATTCTCTTTGAAGCGACTCACCTCACTTCTCTCTCACATAAGTGACTCTTCTCCGAGTATCCCCATACTCACTCATGTTCGAATTGTTATAGCATAAAAACATACTAGCCTTGTGCAGAATTCACTGTTCAATAATGAGTGGTTGGGAGACCGAGACCCCACAATGATATGTTTTGTTCCATTATTTAGCTGTCTCATTGGACCTAAGTGTCAGTTAGAATGGGTATCCACTATCAAACTTAGTTTCATTCCTCATTTCAACTTCTCTAATCTCTACTAATCTCCTTAGTTAGCAGTCACTATATTATCCTTTGACTTCACGTAGTCAATAGAGATAACACCAATTGTTGAAGTTATTTAATAGTATTATGCAAGGTTGAAAAAATCACTAGGCGCCTAGTGCCTAGCCCGCCTAGGTTTTTTTTGTTTTTTGAATTTTTTGAATTTTTTGAATTTTTTTAAAAAAAATTTTAAAAATATTTTAAGTGTTAATAATTGTAAAGTGTTTGATATTGTAAGTATTTACAGTTTAATAGTTAAATAGTTAACACTCATTAAGTTATTAGTTATTATTTATTAATTATTAGTGCATTACTTATTAGTTTAATTTAGTTATTATGTAGTACTTTTTATTTTATTAAGTTATTAATTATTAGTTATTACTTATTAGACCATTAGAGTATTAGTTAATACATTATAACATTAATAGCTAAAATGTTTAAGATTTGCAATAAAAAAAAATTTTAAAAAAAAATAAAAAATGCCAGCCTGTCGGCGGCCTAGGTGCCTGGCCGCAGAGGAGGTCGATTTCGGCCGTCCTCGACGCGGCCGAGCGCCGCCTAGGCGCGATTTTTGATTTGCAACCACGGTATTATGTTTATGAGATATATGTCTAGACTTACCTTGTACATGTTACTCTGTACACTTCCAATTGTGGATTGATTATCACAATGCACAAAAATTAGAGGCATAAGTTTTTCCCAATTGAGAATATCCTCAAGAAAATGGAGTCATTTAGCCTCTTCGCAACACTTGTCCAAGATGTACTATTAGCTTAGATTCCATCATGAAACTAGCTATCACAGTTTGTTTCGAAGATTTCCAAGAAATAGTTGCATCAATTAACGTGAACACATAGCCACTCATAGACTTGAAGTTCTTAATATCTGATATCTAGTTAGCATCGCTATACTCTTCAAGTACAACACAATATCTCGTATATTGCCGTATGAGGTCACGACTACACCTTTAGTATCTCATAACTCTCATTATATATTGCCTTTCAACTCATATCACCAAGGTTACTAGCATATCTAGTAAGTTTGCTAACCACAAAAACAATATCCGTCTTAGTACAACGCTTGAATACATCAAACTGCCAATAATCCTAGAGTATTTTACTTGAGAAATAGACTTTTCATGATTTTTTGATAGATGTACGTTAGTATCTAACAATGGTATAGACAATTGATTATCATTCTTGTTAATTTTGCAAGGATTTTATCAATATAATGAGATTAGCTTAACACAAGACCATCCGGTCTTTTGATGATTTTAATCCCAAATCGACCAAATCCATGCCCTTCATGTCAAATCTCAAATTTAACATGTTCTTGATAGATTAGACCATCTGATCATTACTACCCACGATGAGTATATCATCCACATATAAACAAAGAATGACATAGTCGTCGTTTATCTTATCCTTTACGTACACACACTTATCACTCTCGTTTATACTAAAACCATTGGTCATCGTTGCATGATCATACTTTTCGTGCATAGTCATTTTTTTCAAACTATACAATAATTTCGCTAATGTACATACATTCTTTTTCTCGCCTGGAACCATGAAACCATAAATTTATTCCATGTAGATTTCTTCATCTAACTCGTCATTCAAGAAAGCTATTTTCACATCCATTTGATGAATTTCCAAGTCTCATAGTGCAACTATTGTGAGTATCATTATAATAGAGTTTGTTCTCGTCACTGGAGAATACGTGTCGAATTAATCGTAGCCCTCACATTGCTCGTAACCTTTAATTACAAGCCTAGCATTGTACTTCTTGATAGAACCATCAAGGTTTACTACACGGAGGAAGATGTACCGGTTTCCAAGTATGAATCTGTATAAATGCTCTTAAAACAAATTAAGTTGAATTCGGTTCTTATTGCTTGTAATAAAAGTTAATCATAGTCTTTAATTTTCAGGTAAATTGGTGACGGAGCCCTGACCGGCAATGTTAAACAACTATTTTAGCTCCATTGTTCACTTATGCACTCTCAAGTAGCAATGTTAGTTATCACATGACACATTGTTACTTTATAGAGCAGAGAAAGCAGCAAAGTCTTCATGAAACCTAATTTGTGACTCAAATAATTAATTATGTGTTTAAGATGTGGGTTGGTGGCATGCCATGTTTTATTGTCCATCTTACCCCACCCACGGCCAATATATAGAGTTCTAGTCCATATATTAGCTGTCTTAATTAACTAGCATTTAATCTTTCAAGTTAATTATAGCCACAAGATAATACATTATATTGAACATACACCACAATTTTTTTGAGTGTATTGTGCGTTTTGTAGTGTATTTGTGCATTTCATTGTTGTGCATTTTCCTAATACGTACTATTGGTGTCTTTTTTAAGCGGTTGCATCGACTGCACGTTAAGGCGTGACTGTATTTGAGTTGAAGTGTGTGTTTGTGTGTGTGTGTATATATATATATATATATATTGGTGATTGGCCAAAGACCTTGTGGTCCAGTGGTACCCGGTGTCCCGGTTTACACTCACACATGGATGTGGGAGTGAGTTCATTGTAACAGAGTCAGTAGTACTCAAAAAGTATACACATATATTGGCGATTAAGCACACCATTATCATTTATCGGGCATCATTGCTAAAAGCCTATGCTATAGCCATATGTAAGTTATCACTCTTTTTCCACTTTGGGGAAGAAAAGCAACCAGTTTTCCCTTGAAGAACTTGCTTGATATGTAGCTTTATGGAAAGTAATGAAGCATTATTAGTACGTGGCGCTTATAATTGGATGACATTTCGCATTTCTATCAGCAATGTAGCCTGGTGGTCTCAGTACACGTTGCAACATTGAGGTTTAATTTGATGATGATCAAAGCTAGCATGCTTTTAGTGACACGTACACCTTAATTTAAAACACTTTGGAATTTGATCCCTACTTTCATCCCCTTTTCTGCCTCTTATTCCTCTTGCTTTCAAAATCTTCTTTTGGTTTGTTTTTTTTTTTTTTTTTNTAACACAAGACCATCCGGTCTTTTGATGATTTTAATCCCAAATCGACCAAATCCATGCCCTTCATGTCAAATCTCAAATTTAACATGTTCTTGATAGATTAGACCATCTGATCATTACTACCCACGATGAGTATATCATCCACATATAAACAAAGAATGACATAGTCGTCGTTTATCTTATCCTTTACGTACACACACTTATCACTCTCGTTTATACTAAAACCATTGGTCATCGTTGCATGATCATACTTTTCGTGCATAGTCATTTTTTTCAAACTATACAATAATTTCGCTAATGTACATACATTCTTTTTCTCGCCTGGAACCATGAAACCATAAATTTATTCCATGTAGATTTCTTCATCTAACTCGTCATTCAAGAAAGCTATTTTCACATCCATTTGATGAATTTCCAAGTCTCATAGTGCAACTATTGTGAGTATCATTATAATAGAGTTTGTTCTCGTCACTGGAGAATACGTGTCGAATTAATCGTAGCCCTCACATTGCTCGTAACCTTTAATTACAAGCCTAGCATTGTACTTCTTGATAGAACCATCAAGGTTTACTACACGGAGGAAGATGTACCGGTTTCCAAGTATGAATCTGTATAAATGCTCTTAAAACAAATTAAGTTGAATTCGGTTCTTATTGCTTGTAATAAAAGTTAATCATAGTCTTTAATTTTCAGGTAAATTGGTGACGGAGCCCTGACCGGCAATGTTAAACAACTATTTTAGCTCCATTGTTCACTTATGCACTCTCAAGTAGCAATGTTAGTTATCACATGACACATTGTTACTTTATAGAGCAGAGAAAGCAGCAAAGTCTTCATGAAACCTAATTTGTGACTCAAATAATTAATTATGTGTTTAAGATGTGGGTTGGTGGCATGCCATGTTTTATTGTCCATCTTACCCCACCCACGGCCAATATATAGAGTTCTAGTCCATATATTAGCTGTCTTAATTAACTAGCATTTAATCTTTCAAGTTAATTATAGCCACAAGATAATACATTATATTGAACATACACCACAATTTTTTTGAGTGTATTGTGCGTTTTGTAGTGTATTTGTGCATTTCATTGTTGTGCATTTTCCTAATACGTACTATTGGTGTCTTTTTTAAGCGGTTGCATCGACTGCACGTTAAGGCGTGACTGTATTTGAGTTGAAGTGTGTGTTTGTGTGTGTGTGTATATATATATATATATATATTGGTGATTGGCCAAAGACCTTGTGGTCCAGTGGTACCCGGTGTCCCGGTTTACACTCACACATGGATGTGGGAGTGAGTTCATTGTAACAGAGTCAGTAGTACTCAAAAAGTATACACATATATTGGCGATTAAGCACACCATTATCATTTATCGGGCATCATTGCTAAAAGCCTATGCTATAGCCATATGTAAGTTATCACTCTTTTTCCACTTTGGGGAAGAAAAGCAACCAGTTTTCCCTTGAAGAACTTGCTTGATATGTAGCTTTATGGAAAGTAATGAAGCATTATTAGTACGTGGCGCTTATAATTGGATGACATTTCGCATTTCTATCAGCAATGTAGCCTGGTGGTCTCAGTACACGTTGCAACATTGAGGTTTAATTTGATGATGATCAAAGCTAGCATGCTTTTAGTGACACGTACACCTTAATTTAAAACACTTTGGAATTTGATCCCTACTTTCATCCCCTTTTCTGCCTCTTATTCCTCTTGCTTTCAAAATCTTCTTTTGGTTTGTTTTTTTTTTTTTTTTTGTTTTTTTTTTTTTTTTTTTTTGTTTTTTTTTAAAAAGAAAACTTCATTAATTTAAATCAGAATACAACTCGTTAACAATGAAAGAAGAAGGGAAAGTAGTCTACTCCTGACGCACAGATATAGAACAAGCTTTTCTAGCTAAACTATGAGCAATTGTATTCATAGTGCAATTAGCATAAGAGATAGCTACATGTGGAATTGAAAGTAACAAATCTTTGTTTGACTAGGATCATGTTTAATAGGCTTTGATAATTTTAAATAATTTATATTAACAAATTAATACACTAAATCAAAATGTAATTTATCTTCAGAATAACATGTAAAACCCAAAAGTTAAGATTCAAAATTTCATTAAGCCAATGCCATCATCCATATTGTTGGTCTCCGGAAGGGAAAAAGTCTAGAAGGGAGGGAGAACTGAATATATAGACTTTTATAATTTTAATTTAAATGTGAATTTTAAAAGCATAGCTTATCACTAGCTTAGTGCAAGTGATAGGTAGTGAAAGTTTTAAAAATTTTGAATTGAGTTTTGAGATTTTAAACAACTTCAAGTGTGTCAGTCTGTGAATGATTCCATCAGCTAAAATGTAAAGCACAAAAATGTAAAGAGATAGAGAGAACTAAGAGATCTTTATAGTGTTTCGGCAACTGCTTACTCCATTTTTCACCTTAAACTCCAAGGAGGTTTTTACTAGTATTATAACAAATACAAGTGAACCGATCACACAGTGTATCCACAAAGCACTGTTGATCACAGGTAGTGTTCCTTCGACTCGAATATCCACTCCGATCTTCAACACTTGGTTTTTACTCCATGGGTCAGCCACAAAGTCGCCTTGAGCAACAAACCTTCAACCACAAATAACTAAGGAATGTGATTTTGGTTTGTCTTGATAAACATGGATGGATTGTGAATCTAGATGATTCACGAAGCTCAAAGTTGCTCTAAAGTATGAACATTGAAAGCTTTTGAGTGTCTCTCTCTTGAGCTAAAAAATGCGCAGCGATTTAACAAGTACACAGCAATAATTCCAGCAATAAACAATTGGCAAGCAATAATTTTTTTTAAGCTTGGAGTCCTCTATTTACAGGAAAATAAAGGTGAGGGTAGGTTGGTAATCTTCAAGAAATTTAAATATATCTATGAGTACGATGTGTCTAAATCTGCCGCTAACTCCAACATGTTCTAATTGTACTATTTGTCTTCTTCTACAACTTACATTGTTCTTTTTCTCGGAGTTTGCGCAATTTTAAAAAGGAACGTGTTGCAGTGTCTTCCTTCATCTAACGACTGGGAGAAATTCAAATGTATTCAATATTCAATTGCTTTAAAGGTTCAGCTGGTCTATTTTGCTTTTCCTACTGATGACGCTAAGTGACTTAGGACTATTCTGAAAACAATTTGAGGACCTAGTTAGAAGGCATCTGTTAATTTAGGATCAACCGATTAATTAAGTTCGAATCTCATCTGAAATAATATGGTAAAATATTCAAAAAGTGTCAAAATATTAAATACAACGAACAAGAAGAATGTTTACTAAAATCAACCAATAAGCAAATGATCTTAACAACAAGACAATGAAGTCAAGAGGTTGCTAAGCTTCTTCTTTTTTTTTCTTTTTTTTTTCTTTTTTTTTATGAATTGAAGTTATTCTTTATGCAAATATGATATGGAAGAACACTAACTATACAAGTCATGCAATGTAAATTAAGGTTATAACACTGAGCACTAGCTATCTATCTACGAAGGAGCACCAATAGGAAATTTTGAATCTTTTCGAATTTAGAAGACAACAATTTCTATTAACTATGAATATGACTCCTTCAAAGCTTAAAAGGACTTTTTTTTTCCCCCATAGTGAGACTAATAGGAAATTTTGAGAGAAAAGTTACAACATTCAAGATTCAACACTTCCAATCTAACCTTGAATTACCCAGATTCAAAAAGTCTTCAACCTCGCATAAGGTGGACCCCAGTTCAAAACAACGTCGTTTTGCTTCAAAATGACACTGTCTGAATTAAAAAAAAAAAATTGTTTTCTTCCTTTCCGTTTGTCTTCAGAATTCGTTTCTCTATATTCATAATTTTTGAACTCTATATTTACAATTTTAGAACTGAATATTCACAATTTTAGATCTTAATATACAAAATTACATAACTCAATATTCACAATTGCAGAACTCTATATTCACAATTACATAACTCTATATTCACAATTACATAATGCTATATTCAATAGTATAACACAATTTTTGAATCTATATTCACAATTTTTTTAACTCTATATTCACAATTATATTTTTGAACTTTATATTCACAAATTTTGAACTCTATATTCACAAAAATAAATATTATTGATTGAGGAAACAATGTCATTAACAGCGTCTTTATTTCATACGCGTGTTTTGAACCTGGGTCCACCTTACGCGAGTTATGTCGATAGCATAATTTGCCTCAACATAGTCTATCCTTTTATGTTTTGAGAAAGAAAGAGGGCATAGTATAGGCTAAATTGATATCCTAGCTTCTCTGAAAATTCTAATTCATACATGTTGGGCCTCTTTTTGGTAATCTTACGGGCCCTTTTAGGCCTAAATTCTTAGAAACTATATTACTATAATGCTAGTTTATATATATAGATTTTGGTTCAGGTGCGGCTGTGCTCTCCCGTGTGGTCGTGCGGTCACACACCACTCAATGTTACGAAATACACCACTCAATGTTAAGAAACACACCACACAAATATGCACTGTGGTGTGTTTCTTAACATTGAGTGGTGTATTTCGTAACATTGAGTGGTGTGAACCGCACGGCCGCACCTGAATTTGACCCTATATATATATATATATGTTTTACGTGTCAAATATATTTTCAGAGACAAGATTCATCAAAAATATTTACAAGACGTTTCAGGGATATTTTGGTAATTTAAAAAGATGCAAGGCGTGTAATCTAAAGAAAATGTATTTCATAAAATAAATAAATAAATTGGGTCAAAAGAAATACAAAATTTTATTCATCACTTCAACCTTGTAAGCCATATTGTATATAAACCTTTAGAAGTTTAGAAAAGATATTTTAGGGGATGTAAATATACTTGGCAATTATTGACACCATCCGTTAACATGACAAAGAAACCAGATATATATAAAAGTAATAACGGGTTAGTGTTTAACCTTAACGTGCCTCGGGTTGTTAACAAGTTGACCCGTTATATTTCATTTGTTGACGTGTCAACCCGTTAAACCTATTAAGAACCCGTTTACACAAATATGTTTATAACCTGCTAAAACCATTGTTATTTAGGTAATGACATTTTTATTTATAAAATTTATAAATATAACCATTGTTTAATTTTTCTTTATTTCATTATTAGTTATTTTTATTGTCTTATAATGGTATATTTTGAAAATTTGTAGATTTAGGACAAATTGAATTGATTGAGATTACAAAAGATAATATCATGAATATGACTAGGGATGATTTTACTACATCAAGCTAAGACCCTACACTAATTGTTGATATTCGAACTTTATGAAATTTGAATTTTATTGTGTTCAATTTTATTCTAAAAACTATTATGGTATTTAATTATGATTTTTGGATGTTATTTTATCATTTATGAATTGAATTTTTTTAGTTTTTAACTTCAAATTTTACCTTTTTTTTAATATATTAGTAGGTTTAGTGGGTTTAAACGAGTTTCGTGTCTACACAACACGAAACTTGTTAACAGAACATGTCTATCATGTCAACCCGTTTAGAAATATTGTTTGTATTAAGAATTTTAACTGATTAACCTTAATCAATCGTGTCCGTGTTTAGCCTTATCGTGTTCGTGTCGTTATCGTATCGACCCATTAACAAACTCGTATACACAAATGGTCAAGTCTAGAATCTAGATGTAAACCACTGTCCCACAGAATGTCGGTAGTGCATTGATTACTCTCTAGTTGTGCATCTATTTCACGAAGCATTTGCAAATACATACAACTTGAACACATAACTCACTCATACTAACACAACATATACAACAATGCCTCTAGAATGCACCCTTTTATCGCTAGCAATGTACAACTATAGCTTTGAGAGTGCACACAGGTGTACAACATTTTGTAACTGCACACTATAAACGTCTAAACGAACCCTAATCCCTAAAGCCTAAACAACCGTAACCCCTAAATCCCTAGCTAAACCCTACCCTAAAAGCCCCTAAATCCTAAACCCTAACACCTAAATCCCACAAAACTTATCATGCGATGCACAATTGACATCCTCCAACCAATGCATTTTCTAACATCTTAAGATGCACCACATTAAGCGAACCAATACACAATCTCACGTCCTACGATGCACCACCCCCAACAAATATCTCCCAACGACAAGAAAATAAAAACCCCCCAAAGGCATAACCTCACACTGGCATTGATTGCCTGACGCCGCCCAACCAATGCACAACCCAATCCTACGTTACACCACGTCTAGCACACCAATGCATAGGTCAACATCCTACAGTGCACACCCCCTCCCCACCCCTCCTCCCAAAAAAATCACGGATTCATCAACATTCTAGTTTAATTCTGTAGGGCGAGAATAATTCGATTTTATAATATATATATATATATATATATATATATATATATATATATATATATATATAGAAAAAATTAATCCCAATTAAAACTTGGTACAAAACTAAATGATCAAATTTATTTATACAACAATAAATAAAAGCAAATAAGGGTTTTCAAATATGATATTATAAACTCATATCAACGAGAAATGAGGAAATATCCAAGTTGCGCCAGTCTCCCTTGTTAAGGAAGATTCACATTGAGTGATATAATAACACAGATTTCCAATAATTAAAGATTACGTATACTCGCATAAATAGTTATATATGATTTTTAATACAGTATAGTAATAAGGTAAAGAGAAAGATCGAAAATATAGAGAGAATATTATACCATTTTCTCGAGGGGGGCAGATCAATCGGACAGTGCGCGAGAGACGGGGTGGCTGAGGGTTTCTTGCGGATCTCCAACCGACCGATCAGTTTGGGTATGTCATCGTGTACCATGATCCAGGCTTTAGGGATCCCCACATACGGCATCAATTTGTACCCCTCTCACCCGTGCACGCACGAAAGAGAATCTCTAAACTATACAATTCAAACTCACTCTAAAAGGTATTATATATATATATATATATATATATATATAGTGGTGCATGCAAATCCACTCCCTAAACCAATGTGAGACAAGTGATTCTTCCAAGCCCTTTCCACCTCTATTTTCCAACTCAAATGAGTATACTTTAATAATCAATTTTCTCATTCACCTATTATCCGTTTTGATCGTACAAAATATCAAGTTCTTTGTCTCACTATGAAGAGTGCAAATCCACTTTAACCCAACACAAATCGAAAGTAGACCTACATATATTTTTACAATAAAATAGTCACTTAAAATGTCATTTTAAGTTAAAAATTCCAACAAATTCTACCTATCTAGCAAAGTGACAATCTAGCCTTCGATCATCCTCACATTTGATTGGATCGAGTGGCGGGTGGGGAGAGATAGTCACGAGCCAAATAGGAGTTTTACATATTAAAGGTTCTACCACCATGTCAGACTATGACCCCAAATATATAATATATATTGTTGTTGATAATAAATTGAAAAACGTAACCTCGGCGATGACTGCATGGAGACAAACTTTCAGTATATGTATATAGTTGTTGATGATAAACTGAAAAACGTAACCTTGCCAATGGTTGCAAGGGGACAAACTTTCAATTCCAACTGATAAATAATAGTTATTGAAACAAGTTGATAAGGTTAAAATAATACTTTGTAAATTTATTTGGCCCACGCCGGTGCATCACAATTTACACATAATATTACAAGACCAATCATTATTGCATGGTTCAAAAACACATAAAATATATTATTCCAACTCATAAAAATTAAATACATTATTCTAACACATAAAGTATATTATTGTAACTCATAAAATACATTATGTTACCCTAAAAATTTCATTATTATAACTCATAAATATATTACAAACACATTATTTTTTAACTAATAAAATATATTATTCTAATACATAAAGTACGTTATTCTAACTAATATCTATTCTGACACATATAAAGTACATTACTCTAACACATATAGTGCATTATTATAACTCATAAAATACATTATCTTTCTCAAAATTATTATTATTATTCTAGCATGCGCATGGAATAAGAAATTTTTTTAATATCAAAACGACATTATTTTAGATCATGGTCCACACAACTGTGATTTGCCTCAGAACTCACAAGACTTTCATGGCCAAACTCCAAGTTTAAGGAGTCTTAATGTACGGTGACAAGATTACCATGTAAAGAGTTAAATGGATTTCTCTTGGATGACATGGATTAAGATGATTAAGCTAAGCATAGTTGTATATATCTTGTTTGGTAAGTTAGTTCAATTTTAGTGAGATTAATTTATGTGTAAATGATGAAAATGAGTAATGGTGTACATCCGGCCTACCTCTGAAATCATTAAGTTAAGTTTAGAGTTCAAATTTATGTAACTTCAAGATGTGACTGTGAACAGGAAAGAAGATTCCAAGCTCCACTAATGAACACGTATCAGTATATCATCAAAGTATAATTATTTTAACATTGTCCGATTAACTAACTAATATCACGGTTATTGTACTTATTTGAGAACACTGATAACGACATTCACGTGCATAACCAGAAGCTACTAATTCCCTGAATCTTATCATACATTATATTCTACTTTATCAACCTGCTCATCAATAATCGTTAACCAGTTTGATTGATGTGAATGGTCGTGCATTTTGTCGCCCCTTAATTGAACCGATCTAATATGGACAGAAATTAATTTAAATATGGTACGGGATTTAAATGTGTCTCTTATAGTTAAGATCTGCTCAAAATGTCTCATAGGCCGAAATAATGGTTAATTCAGCCGGCCTTTTAAAAAATTACATTTTTGGACCAAATGATTGAACTTGTAAAATTGTTACACCTTTGTATATTCATTGATTACAATACATTGATTGACCAAGACACCTTCATGATTATGAATTAATCAAATGAATCTTACTAAGTATTATCCGCCTCCTCAATAATGACAAATTATATTGTGGACCTGGTCAAAAACAACGTCATTTTATTTTAAGTGTCAAGTAGTACATCATATTTAATAACATCATCACGTACTATATGTTCATAATATTTGGTCTATATGTCCATAAATACTAAACTAAGTGTGCATCATATGTATTTCTATTCACTCCATATTAGGTTCATAATGTTCATTCTATATATTTATAAGAGTTAATACATCCAATGGTCCTCCGAATATTAGCGATTTACCAGTTGTTATCCTTCGACTTTTAAATGACCTCCAAGTTTTAAAAAATAACCACCCGTGGTCATAATTCTTAAAATAACCCAAGTTTAAAATGACCACGAGACGTCCTAAAAGGACCACGGGTGGTTATATTTTAAAACTTGGAGGACCATTAGAGGTCATTTAAAAATCGAGGGACCACAACTGGTAAATCGCTAATATTCGGAGGACCATTATAGATATTAACTCTATTAATAAAAACAAATTTTAATGTACATAAACATTTTAGAATAAACGCACCATATTTAATAACATTCTTTAAATACTATTTCCATAATATTTGTGGATAAAGATTAAAGAATTGTATTGTCACTAAGAGATCCTAGGGGCCATGGTTTCTACTAAGTAAAAAAGAAGGGGTGTGCTCGTACGGGGAAACTCAATTAGTACTCATATGGTAGATTATGGGCAAGAATGTAAGATCGCGATTTGATAGTGGCAACCTGAGAGTTACATTTAATGTGGTGAACTTCTTATGAGTACTAGACATTAGTCCTTCCACTTAAAGAGTCACTAAGTCATTATGATTTATCCTTTCAAGATGTGACTAAATTACCGTGATTTTTCCTTCCACCATTATGTCGAATGTGGAGCGTTCAGATAAGAGATTTGGTTTAATACCTTGAATTGTAAATGGTTTCTTGGTTTGAAGGCAATTAATTGAAATAAGATTGGCCCGTGAAGTTGAATAGAAAAATGAATCCCATATTTCAGTTGCGCACGAAAAGGTTATCACGTGCATAATAGAAGGAATCTAAGTGCAAAAACATTCACACTCCCTTGTATTGCGTTGCATGATTTTAGGAATTAAGAGCGCAGCTACTTGGGCTATGAAATTCCATATCCTCATCCTCATGTGCTCTCTCCCTCAAAGATACGCATGCATTTTCTTCTGTACACTTTCTCAATTAAACAAATAATATTTGCATTCCATAAAAGGACAACCCATATTCATAATTCAGATTCTATAATTCTTTTAATTTAAAGATCAAAATTCTTCACCCTCTGAAAACACATGGGAACCAAATCATTTGTCAATCCTCTAATTATATCAACCTTAATTTCCTCCCATCCAAGGAAAAATCTGATGATTCACTTTTCAAACGTCCACCTTCAGAATCCAATTCGTATCCCAAGAAGACAATAGCTTCTTCAAAACACATATTTTACTTTTCCCCCACAACAACAACAACAATAATAAACAGTATTAACAATCAAATATTGAATATTAAAGGATGTATTTTTTTAAAAGAATAATGAAATTTACAAGAGTTTCTAAGTTCATTAGACTTATCCAAAAATTTAACTCTTGTACTATAAAGCTCGTTTTTTTTTTCTTTTTAACCTAAGTTTCTTATGCAATCCCAATCCACACTATGTTCATTGAACACTAAAGTACCAATGCATACTGTTTTCATAGAATAAGGTAACAAAAGCTACTCTGTGAGTTTGTGTTATGTTGCCACTACAAATCTTCGCTCCAATCTATGATTAGTAACTAATGTGACATTTCATTTACACCCTCTCGGCCTCTCTATCTTCTAACACAACACAAACACCTCCAAAAAACCACTAATGGAGTTCCTTTGGTATTTCAAACAAGTCAAATCATGTACAGGAAATGTGTAAAGACAAATTGATTATATCACTAATCTCTTAACATATCATAGTACGTACTATACAATCATTCATAGTATCCGACTGCAGCCATTTTTTGTCTATATAAACGACCACAACCACCTTCACTAAACACAACCCAAAGATAGCAATTATTCCATTGCATTCCAAAACCAAAAGCCATAGTAACTACCCATACTCATAATTATGAGGCCTAATAAAAAGAACATAATACTTACCATTTTCATTACCTCAATTCTGTGCTCGTTAGAACCTGCAATGTGCTCTACGGAAGGGAGGCGCCAGAGGCACAGAAAAATCACCAGACCTCTTGCTTCGTACAAAGAAGCATACAGCCATTACAAAGGTGAACTTGCGAGAAGCGAAGTCCGCTCGCATGCAGAAGAGGGTTACAATCTACAAGCAGAGTCTACTGCAACAGCACCAGAACAAGGTGTGAGTTCTCCCACTTTCAACGTATTAGCCTATGGTGCTAAAGGTGACGGGAAAGCAGACGACACCAAAGTAAGTTTTGTGTGAAATACGTACCTCCTTTTTCCCAGAATGTTTGACTCAGAGATAGTAATATAGTACAGTCATATCTCATATAGTTAATTGATTTCACTATACATCCCAGGCGTTCGAACAAGCATGGCAAGCTGCTTGTGAACAGGAGGGATCCACAATGCTGGTACCATCAGGATCTGTGTTCCTTGTCAAACCCATCTCATTCTCGGGACCAAACTGTCAACCGCACATAGTCTTCCAGGTAAAACGCTTGGCTTTCAACGCCAAAACTTTGCCATCTGGTTGCATGGGTTCATAAATCAAGTTCTAAATAACGGTGAATACATTAACTATTAATCCCCACAACTTTTGCAGCTGGATGGGAAAATCATTGCTCCAACTGGCTCTGGATCATGGGGATCAGGTCTACTTCAATGGCTCGAGTTCACAAAGCTCGTAGGGATAACAATACGAGGTCGGGGAACCATAGATGGGCAGGGATCAGTCTGGTGGAATAGCTCCCCAACAGACGACAATCTAGTAGACCAAAAACTTCCAAAGACCAAACCAACAGTTAGTATATCTGATAAACCCTCATACCATATTTCACTATAACATTGGATAAATTCAATTCAATACTTTATAAATCTATGTGCAGGCACTTCGATTTTATGGAAGCACCGATGTTACAGTAACAGGGATCACTATCCAAAACAGCCCACAAACACACCTCAAGTTTGACAGTTGCACAGGGGTCCAGGTTTTCAATTTCAGTGTTTCATCCCCAGGTGACAGCCCCAACACAGATGGAATTCACCTACAGAACTCCAAGGATGTTGCCATTCACAGCACAAATCTTGCTTGTGGTAATTGAGATGATTAAATTCATGATGCCTCTGATCATCTGATGCATTAAATAGTCAAGAGTTGAGTTTATCAAATACATTATTATTACATAGAGTACTAATTTAGGGGGAAAAAAAAAACAGAATTTAGAATAGGTTCATTGACTTATGAGGAAGAGTATAAAAGCACATCAACCAGTTAAAAAATCATAAAAACTTTGGGCGATTGAAAGGAATTGCATACTCCTAACAATAAACACAATCACACATAAGATTACCTGCCAATACAATCACTTTAAATAGCATGACAGGACTAGACCAGTTAGTGCATCAAAAACCATGTATAGATGTATCAGATAAATATTAGTCAACTTAAACAAGGAAGCACTAATAAAATTCAATGATATATAAGTTTATTATCCACATCAATAGCAAGTTTTGCACCAATTGACATGCAATCACATACTGAACACATTTTATAGGAGATGACTGTATTTCCATACAAAGTGGATGCACAGCTGTCTACATACATAATGTGAACTGTGGACCTGGTCATGGAATTAGCATAGGAGGGCTTGGCAAGGGTGACACTAAAGCCTGTGTTTCAAACATCACTGTCAGTGACTCCATACTGCAAAATACAATGACTGGTGTAAGAATAAAGACATGGCAGGTACAACAAACTTCTTTTAATTTAAATCCTCTAAGTCTCTTCCAACCTATTAGTATCTGTCAATCACATTAAATCTCTCTTAAGATACTGATTGTTGTTGTAATAAACCACAGGGTGGATCAGGCATGGTCCAAGGTATCATGTTCTCTAATATTCAAGTTTATGGAGTTGAGACACCTATCATGATTGATCAATTTTATTGTGATGGAGGCAAATGCCATAACCAAACATCAGCAGTAGCAGTAGCAGATATATCGTACCAGTCCATAAAAGGAACATATACGTCAAAACCCGTCCATTTTGCTTGTAGTGACTCCTTGCCCTGCACAGGTGTAACATTGGCAACGGTAGAGCTGAAGCCATTACCAGGAAAGGAAGTTTATGATCCATTCTGCTGGGAAACTTATGGAGAACTGAAAACAAGCACTACACCAAGAATAGATTGTTTAAGGACAACCACGCAACCAAAGAAGATTGTTGATTCTTGTTGACAAAGAAAATAAAACATTCTCCTATATATCCTAAGGCATATAAATTATAGCAGTCACTACCAGTGTAAAAATATGAAATTTATATTTCTATATATTCTTAAATGGTTGGTATATCGCATTCTTGTCAGAGATGTTTTGACAAAGAAAATTCAGTGTATACTGAACCAAAGCCCTCCTTAAAGTTAGATTACACAAATAGTGAGAATATCCACTTGAAAATATGGCAAATAATAGCTACGATATGTATGACAGAATTGTTTAATCCCCTTTACACTTTACAGAGGTAAGAGTTTATGTGCATGTGAACAATTATTATATCAAGTCACCAGAGATGAGCTTAGGTAATCAATGACAACTTACAGCAGCAGGATTGCGACCGCAGCAAGTTCCATTTGGAAAAAACTAAACAACAAGTGATGGTGCTGCATTACTTGAGACAGATACAAACAAAGAATAACTGGACAAAAAAAGAGCCTGCTATTTTGAACTCAGCAGGTTCAACGAGGTAGACAAATAGATTATTACAACATAAATGAGAGAGAAGGTGAACGACTTCCCCTTCAAGAAGACTATACCAATATGGCAATATTTTAAAGAAATTATTACTCCATGTTGAAATGCTATCAATGGACTATCCCAAGAGAGAGAATACATTGCAGTCATATAAGTAAAACACCAAATGTTGCAAACTTAACAATTGTCTTTCCAGATCATGTCACAATAAGGGAATTATTATTATTACAGCAATATATCAGACAAAATATTTCCAATCTGAGTATCAATGACTCATAAAAGAAAAAACATCATAGAGCAATAAAAATTAATAAGGGTATAATGAACCAATAGCTCACAAAGTGCGCAAACACTTGTATTAAAATGTGTACTTCGCCCAATAATGTTACCTTGATATATAAAAAGTAAAAGTTTCACATGTTGGTAAAATATAAAACCTAGGGATTCTAGACAAGAAAAGAAAACTCTCTAATATTCCAAAACTGCAGCAACTCACAAGTTCCAGTGTTCTTCATGATTTTCCAAATCCAGCACCAGCCTGCCTTCTTTTGCGGGTATTTATCCTTTCAGGGCTTGGCAGCCCAGTGCTGTCCTCATATTTCTTTTCCAAAGCCTGGTAACACCAGAAACAATGATAAGCAAACTAATTTACAAAACTTCAATAGACTTGATAAAATCTTGTATTGATGTCACATTCAAGTTTCAAGAACATCAAAATACAATATAAAATGTAAAAGAATAGATAACTGTATAATTTGTGTACCAACCTCTAAATCTTCCCGCACAGTGTCTAGGACTTCATCAGACATTCGGTCAAAGAAAAGAATTCCCTGCACAATCATTAATAGTACATAGTCAAGGGTAGTCATGGCAATCTAAATATGATGTTTTAGCCTGCAAAGTGTACTAGTGTTAGAAGAAGAGAAAAACACTTTAGAAATCATAAAAACAACTTAAACAATCACCTAACCCTACATTCAAGGAATATGTCTTTGGCCCCGAAAGGGGTGAACAAGTGGGTGGAGCATGATTCTAGTACCAAAAGGTCACACATTTTATTCTTGCCAACACCCTCTCGGTCAAGCCCGTCACACAGGGTCTTCCCAGTGCGATTTGCCTCTCCTGTGTGGTTTGCAAGCTATTACACACAAGAGTGGGGTTTATCCAATGCACACCTTCAGGTAATGGCTATAGGTTTCCCTCATTGCCCAAAAAAAATATAAAAGGAATATGTCTTTGTGCATCTAAATTAGAAACAGAGCTTAAATAAGTTCATCATTTCAACTGACTTATGTAAAAATGTTTTTCAGCTTTTTGTTTAAAGATACTTGAAATATAGCTTATAGAAATAAGCTCAAAACAGCGTTTTGAAATCCCCACACTCTTTTTGTAAGCATATCCAAACACAGTAGCAAAGAAATCTATGTCCTTACAGTAGTAGGTTAGCCCAAATAAGATGAAAATAAGCTCATCCAAATTGAGCCTAAGTTTGAGAAATATCAGTTGAAACAATAATATAGCAAACTTCCTAAAGAAGCACCTGCAAATGATCATATTCATGCTGGAAGACCCGTGCAGGAAGCCTTGTCAATCCAACTGTAAACCTAGCCCCATTTATGTCCTGTGCATCTACCTTCACAGAATCTGGTCTCTGGAATTGAAAATATGGATAACCAGTCTGTCAAAATTCACTTTAACAAAGAACATTTAAGTACATTCAGCAAGTTCATGAATCTAGTGTTGAAGCAGCTTATGGGCAGATTCATACTAGCTATTTGCAATTATTCAAGGGATATAAGCTTTAGCTTGGTAAGCTAAATCCTTTTCTAGAGTTTGAATCCATCCTATCCCCTCTGATATATAAAAAATAATTCCTATGCTTGGAAAATTAGACATTAAACAATTAAGCAGTCATTGAAAGGTTGAAAGCAATATACCTACCAGGTAATCAGGAGCAAGGAGACAAATTCAAAGAAAATTAAATTGAAAGAACATCCTTCATCTGACAAAATGTAAGTGCCAGATAAACCCTAGAGTGTAGGATAAAGAGCATACAAGGAGTCATATTGCATGTTCCAGACATGAAGCTAGACACTAATGTAATGAAAAATAGCCAATTTCCATAGGGAGCACAGGTTAAAAATACTATACCCACCAGGTAATAAGGAGCAAGTGAGACATAAATAACAAAATGTAAGTGTCAAATAAACCCAAGACTGTAAGATACAGAACATACATGGAGGTCTGTTGAATTTTTTTGACATGAAGCTAGACCCTAATGTAATGAAAAATACCCAATTTCCATAGGGAACACTAACAAGGTACTTGATTTTATTCTGTTGACCTATTTTTCTTTCCAGAAAGATTGTTACAAGAGGGAAAAATGCACATGCATGTGATTGCTACATATGACACAGAAGTTCATGTTCCAAGCAAGAGAAGCTCCATCCTTTCATGCAAGCAGCTTAAAATTGAACTCTTTCTGAGCTTACTAATAAGAGAATGAGGAAAGAAAATGAATAATCATCATGCATCCAACCAGTAATGAGTCTAAGGTCAATAGTAGGAAAGATTAGAAAACCACTGGTATAGATAATTGAATTAATACCTCTACATCAGCATAAATCCCAGGAAAAGATAAGCAACCTTCATTATATGGCAGCATCTTTCTGGAATATCTGGTGACCCGTGGATTTACAAGAACAATTTCCTCTCCTTCACCCCGCTCACCAACAGGATTAAATACCATAAGCTGAACATTAATTCCAACCTGGGGTGCTGACAGCCCAATGCCATCAGTTCTGCAAAATAGGGTATGAACAGAGAACTTTCAATGAGGGAAAAAAAAAAAAAAAAATCAAACCACTCAAAATCATGAACATTCAGCCTAACAATCTTGCTAACTCCAGATTGATTAGGAAGGCCACAAAACTCACCTATACATTACATCGAACATTTCATCTACTAGCTTCTTCAAATTATCATCAAACGTGCCAATTCTTTTATTCTTTGCTCTAAGTATAGGATCCGGATATACTATAATTTTCAGAGGTCCCTCAAAACACAAATCGGCAGCTAACCACAAATTAACAATAAATAAATAAATAAATAATCAGTCAATAGAACTAAAGTTGGGCGTTAAAATTTTCGAAGAAGTAGAAAAAAATAGGTTTTTACGAGATGCAAGTTCATCCTTGACTTTATTCGAAGATAAGCTTCGCCTAGCCTGCGCTCGAACGGCTAGCGGTGAAGGTTTATTAGGGTTTATGGAATGGAAGAGGCGGCCAGTTGACATGAGGCGGCGGAAATGGAAACAGCTATCGAAGAGCAGAGAATAGCGACGAGCCAGCGAGGGAAGAAGAGATTGAGACGATGAGTGGAGCATAGTCGCACCCGCCATCGCCACATGAAACTGGGAAACGGAGCACTAATCTTTGTAACTTAACGGTGCACGGTGTACCAAAAACAAAATCATACAAGGAATATAACGTTATCCACGTCTGTGCAATACTATATGATCCTCCTTCTGACCATCTCTATCATAGCTCAGTGGTATAGTGTGGTCAACAAATATCCAGATTTCAACTCAGGTAAAATCCTAAGAAATAAACAAGCATTCATAAACACATTCTACAACTTACCTCCTCTTAAGAATTCTCTAAAATAAGGGATATTAAAGGACTGTTAGAGCTAAAGGTCTTGTGGTCCAGCGGTATGAAGTGATTCTCCCAAGTGAGAAGTCATGAGTTCGAGCTTCAAGGGGCAATGTTGACTTTGTTGGCCTTCAATAGTATCCAAAAAAAAAATAACTTGTTAGATTTGAGGTTTAAACTTATTTTTATGACAAATTAGTTTAAAGAATTGGATTTACCTCAATTATTTATACAATGAAGATAAATTATTTGTCATACCTTCAGTACTACTCAAATAATATACCTTTAAAAATTAGCATTTAGTGTATTAAAATGTAACTTTAGTATAATAAAAATTTACCTTATTTAGTGATCAATCTTACAAGGTAGATCATGATTTATAGTATAATTATTGCATATATGTCATTCACTTATGATTCATTTAGAAATTTGAAAAAGATAGTTTTTTTTTTGTTTGAAATGTTTAATTTTTAATAATATTTTTTTTTATTTTTAATGTTTAATTGAAAGTCATAAAACTGTAGTTTTTTGTTATTTGATTTATTATCTATATATAAATAATAAAAATATATGATAAAATTATTTCTTATAAATATTGTTTATTTTAATGATGTTAATGATTACTATTGTTTATATTAAAAAATTTATATAGATAATCAATAACTATAATAAAAAGATGTAAATGTAAATAAATAAATTTTAACTTACAATTTATTATAATAAAAATAAATACATAAATTGATAAATATAATAACTCTAAACAAAAATAAATTTAAGAAAAAATTACTTTTTACAAATTCTTTAGGCTATGGGCCAAATTGGGCTATGCTAAGATTTTTATTATTTGATTGGGCCTGGTTTGAATCATTTTTTTTATATATATATAGAAAATCATATTTAATCAGATATTGGTAAAATGTTATAACTTTGAATTGAAGAAATTGAGAAACAAACTTTAGTTTAAAATTTAATTGGTTATAGGCCGAGTCAAGATTTTATTATTTCGTTCGGCTTAACTTGACACATATTTTAGTTGTGTATTGATAAATACTCCCTTCAGCCCATTTTATGTATCTCGTTCAGTTAACGAGACTTGACTGAAATTATTTTTAATTTAATGTTTCATAATATTAAGTTTAGTATTAGTATACAAAATTTATATATTTAGAAACCACACTAAAAGTACTATTAAACATCCAAAAAATAAATTTAAAAATAAGTAAAAATACTAAAGAAATTAAACATAGAAGAAAAAGTTGATTTGACCAATGGAGTAATGAACAGTAAATATGACAGATAAAATTAGACAATAGAAGTAATAACTCTAAACAAAATAAATAAATTTGAGAAAAAAAAATAATTGTTAATGTTGTGGGCCAGGTCATGCCCCCATTATGACCATATTTTAATCGAATTAGCCTAATCAAGTTCAAATAATAACGAGCCAACCTATTCATTTGACATTACTCAAAGAGATAAGAAGTATGAGACAGGAATTCGGAAAAATGTATTTTGAGTAAAAATTTCAAAAGAAAAATTCTTCTAAAATGAGTCGTTTTTCCTTTGAGCAGAATAAATATTTTTCGTTGAATTTATTTGTCTTTGGTAGCCAAATACTGGAAAAAAAATTGATTTCCTAAAGTCATTTTTCGGGTTTCCAATCCATTTAGAAATTCAAAAAATTAATTTCTAATGTTCGGTTGTGATGGTTAATTTTATGAGACTCAGGTTCATCATAAACCGGGTGAAAATATACAAAATGGGGAGTAGAAAATAATAATAATAATAATAATAATAATAATAATAATACTCGGGACCTATGCCCAAAAGAGTATGTATGATGGCCCAATAAATAAATGAATAATAAATAATAAAACTCAAGTAATGAGATAGAATTAGTACTGGACTCAATAGGAATCGAATATAGGTCAATGGGTTGAAAATGCATAGAAGACAGTCAAGACACCACCAAGCGTCCAAGCTAGGTATGTTGTAGTGAATAAACTAATGAGGTTTAGAAGGGACACTCCCCGTCCCCGAAACCCCTACGGGGAATGGAAAATAGTCCCCACGGAAAATTAGGCGATGACGGGAATTCTCCGTCCCCGGTCAATTCTTAGTCAAAATCTTAATAAATTAGTGTAGTTCTAATTTTAAAAATTAATATATATATATATATATATATATATATATATATATATATATATATATATATATATATTATAAATATATATTTATATATTATAGATATATAAACATTATAAAGTATGTAAATATATAAAAACGTAATGCCACAGTACTGGCAGTACAGTATTGGCATTACGTTTATATATATATATATATATATTTATTTATTTATTTATTTATATTTATATTTATTTTTTTATTTTTTTTATAATAATTATTCGGGGACGGGGCCCCGTCCCCGACGGAGAATTACATACATTCTCCGTCCCCTTCCCCGTTCCCCGAAAATTATCCACATTCCCGTTCTCGTCGGAGCGGGGATCCGGGATCTCCGTCGGGGACGGGGCAAATTGTCATCCCTAGTAGAGTGTCCCTTTTATAAGGTCTGGACCCCATATTTTTGCTATTAGGTTTGTGGCTTTCATTCACCCTTTAATCCCC
>NC_044927.1:5829314-5834836 GCF_003576645.1 Ipomoea triloba | reverse complement strand
ATATATATATATATATATATATATATATATATATATATATATATATATATATATATTATAAATATATATTTATATATTATAGATATATAAACATTATAAAGTATGTAAATATATAAAAACGTAATGCCACAGTACTGGCAGTACAGTATTGGCATTACGTTTATATATATATATATATATATTTATTTATTTATTTATTTATATTTATATTTATTTTTTTATTTTTTTTATAATAATTATTCGGGGACGGGGCCCCGTCCCCGACGGAGAATTACATACATTCTCCGTCCCCTTCCCCGTTCCCCGAAAATTATCCACATTCCCGTTCTCGTCGGAGCGGGGATCCGGGATCTCCGTCGGGGACGGGGCAAATTGTCATCCCTAGTAGAGTGTCCCTTTTATAAGGTCTGGACCCCATATTTTTGCTATTAGGTTTGTGGCTTTCATTCACCCTTTAATCCCCTACGTGTCCAAGTCCCCATGCCCATGCTTTCATGGCCACACCTCCATTACCTACCACTTCTTCATCCTCTTCTATTACTCTTTACACTCCCTCCCTCCACGTACTACCCCCGCACGGTGGGGGTGGTGCCGACGTGTCGGCGGCGCTCGAACCCGTTGTGACCTGGCGAATCTCCTCCGCCAGTCAAGGCAGTTTCTTTATGTTAACACTAGTGATTAAGTAGTATCTTAATGCAGTACAAATGGCCATCATGGCCATCAGTAAAGGAATTTCAAGTGCGTTGAGAGCTACCTATTTGCTCAAAATGGGGGTTCGGCCTTGGTGGCATTGGTGGTTTTGTTGGTTGTTAGGCAATTTTGTCAACACTTGGCGCTTTTATGTTTCATTTTTATAGGATTTCTTTCACACATTACATGATTATCATTTACACTTTACAGGCTTGTTAAATTGTTATACTTCGTTGGTGACGGTAATAATGTTACTGGAGTATATTTGGAAATAATTTTGAGAGTTGTCTTACATATATAGAGTTTGAGTACAAAGTTTTGAACGTGTGCCCCTACTGTCACAGGGGTTTGACTTTTATACTACATAACATATAACAGTTACATAATATAGAAACAACTTCTTAATAAGTACAACAGCTCCCCTCAATAAATGTCATGACTCCATAGTAGTTGTCATGCGTTCTAATAAGTGCATGAGCTCTTGCAATCGTTCCACCTATTTTCTACTCCTGACTGTTACTCTTTGACTATGTTCACCATTTTGACGGGTTAGATTAATTAAGAGTGCTTTGGATGGGGTTGAGTTTTCTTCATCTCCGGCCTCGAGACGAAGAGCTTTCTTCATCTCTGCCGGCGATGAAGGCTGGGAGGGTGGGTGGGTTTTTCCTCTTTTTTTTTAAAAAAAATATAATTTTATTTTATTTAACATTATTAAAATAAATTTTAAAAATAATTTTTATATGATGACTACCACGTTAGCGATGACTCGAAGAACATGTCAAATTCTGTCAAATTGTATAATTTTGGACAATTCAGTGACCTAATTGAACTTTTTTGAATTTAATGATTTAATTGCACTTTTGTGTGTAGTTCGGTGACTAATTTGAAATTTTTTTCTTATAATTTTTATAATAATTGGTTGAATTTAAAAACACATCACAATTGAATACCATTGTATCACATACTAATTCAAATATAGATTATTTACTTGTCAACTGTGGAATCATTTTTTAAAATATAAATCACAGTACTTTTCACTATGCTTAACTATGTTTGGAAAGGGAGAACTATGGGGGAAGATTGACGCGCTTAACATACACAGTGATTAACGTATGGGCTTCCCTTTTCGATTTTGCTAGTTTTAATTAACTGACAAACTCACACAGAGCGATTATGCAGACTGAAATAAAATTCCATTTTGAAGTAACAAACTTACATGGCTTATGGAGTCTTCGATTGTCATTTCCCGCACTCACGTGAATTTTTTTGCTGCCTACCTGCTCGTACACGGTACAACCTATATTCAATGCACTTCAACATTTGTTCATTGTTTCAAGTAAATGTTAGATTTGACATCTACTATGGCATTGATTTTTAGGCTAAATTTTTTAAAGAATGTATAGAATATATGTTAGATTTTAGCACGAATTATATGTTGAAATGTTAAGAAAAATGATACATTTGTATTTGAGTTTTTTCCCCCTCTCTCTCTCTTTTCATTTTTGGTTCCCCGACTATTAATTTTTTATATTTGGTCTCATGACTATTGGATTATTTTTATATTTGGTCTCAGATTTTAGCATGAATTATATGTTGAAATGTTAAGAAAAATGATACATTTGCATTTGAGTTTTTTTTTTTCTTTCATTTTTGGTCGACTATTGGATCATTTCCACATTTAATCCTCAACTTTTTTTTTCCATATTTGGCCTCATGACTATTGAATCATTTTCATATTTGGCCTCCGACTATTAATTTTTTCACATTTGGTCCCATGAATTTTAAAATATTGCCACATTATTTGATCCTCCAACCAATTTCCTGTCAACGATAACCAAATTTGTTTCTCTATGTTATTGAACATGACTGTATAATAATCAAGTGACTTATCTTGATGAACAAAGTTGTCATTTTCCATGATATTTTTTGATAAAAAAATTTGGTCACCAATAACCGAAAATTAGCCGTATGACCAAATGTGGCATGATTTTAAAAATCGTGGTACCAAATATGAAAAAGTTAATAGTTAGGGACCAAATTAAATGTGAAAATGATCTAATAGTCGTGAGACTAAAAATAAAAGAAATTAATAATCAAGAACCAAATGTCAAAATGATCTAATAATTGTGAGACCAGAAGTAAAAACAACCCTATTTGTATTTACACTAATATTACAATTGTAAATATAAAAGAATATGTATATGTCTTCAAGACGTCAACTAGTCAAACGATGAAGATATTTTTCTTTTCCTATTCAAGTGCGAGTCATTCATATGTATCATCCAGATCTCTAAATAGAAGAACACTTTATACACAAAATGTTAAGCATATAAATTAAACGTAAATTTACAATCCAATATCAGTTTAATTTTTTTAGTTGAGATGAACACATATTTCAATTTCAATAAGTTTGAATCTCTGCTTCATTTGATAAAGAAAAAAGCTATGATTCACGTGTTGTAATGGTGGCATGGAGCATATGCTTCAAAAGATACAAATTTGTAATTGTGTACAATAAAAAAATAACTTAAAGAGTAAGAAGTGCCTGCACAATTCAAATAATTTAATGCTAATTAAAACCCTTCATTTCCTTAATTCATACAATGTAGCTAGACTTTTCTATATTCATTTTTGTCCATTACAAGATTACCAAAAATTAAATTGAAACACGTGACTTGATTATGATACCAAGTGTTAGAATCAAGCCACTACGCCAAAAATTATAGCTTGTAACAAAAACACAATTTTATTTTCCTGTACCGTCATATTTTCAAGACTTGGCCCTTCAGACCTCCGTCTAACAATTTCCTTCCGCCCTATTTTCAAGAAGTAAGATGTTGGATTTGACCTTTCAAGCCTCTGCCGAACATATATAATTTTAGATTTTAGGTATATGATGAGTTAATTACAAGGTTTTTGTACTTGAAAACCTTGTGAAGGGTTAAGTTGAAGCTAGAGTAGATAGCATATGCAATTGAGATGGAAATTAAAATTGTAAAAAAAAAAATTTCCTAATTGCCCTTGCATTGAGGTGGAATTTCAGTGAAAGAAACCCTTCCAAAACCCAAATGACCAACCTGATACAAGTCAAACCAAACCTCCTCGGAATCAAACCTCGCACTAAAATTGTCTTTTCCCCCTTGTTCTCGAATCCCAAACACCGACACCGACGATCCCATTCCCAACGTCTCGTCTTCGACGCTTCCCATTCTCGGAATCCCCTCGCTCCGGCGACTACATATCCGCCGCGATCCGCCGCCGTTTCTCTTCTTCCGCAGCCATTTCCGCCCCAGCGTCCACGGAACCTTAAACAATGCGAGCACCAAAATGTCCACCACCGCGCAGGGGCAGCAACACACCGCCACGCAGTCGGCGATCATCCCCGCCGTGCATAACTTGCACGCCTTCCCCGTGCACGCGATCTCGTCTCCGGCGACATCTCCGCTCCGGTGGTGGTTCTTTCTTGAAACGGCGTCGTTGCTGCTCTCATCGTCTCTCCCACGTGGAACTACCATGTGCGGCCCTGATCTTCGATTCTTGGCGAGCGAATTCGAATCCTTGGATGGATTGATATGAATGACGGTTAACCTTAAAAACGTTGTTGTTTCTAACTACTCGAGTAACTAATTAAAATTTCTATCCGATCCAAATCTAATAAAACTGTCTGGGATATATACTATGCTAATGGATTGAGTTGAATGAGAGAAGAGATAGTGGATACATGGAGTCGGAAAGAGGAAGTGGGGGCTATAAACGCTCTACACTCTATTGTGGCTATTTAGCCTATTATAACGATTTTTCTCGATTTAGTTTTAAACAATTTTTTTCTTAATTAGATCATCGATTTTGATGGTTTGATTCAATTGAGTCCTTGACGATTAGAATCAATGACTAAATCAAGAAAATTCATTATATTCAATCACTAAATTGGGTAAAAAGTTACTATAGTCAAAGACTAACTTGGGTAAAATTACTATAGTTGATGACTAAAATGAGTATTAATAGATGTAAAAATTACCAAATTATCTTAACAAATGACTCAATTGAGTAAAATCACCGAAGTCGATGACCTAATTAAACACAAAAAGTCATTTAATTATGACTAAATCGAGAAAAATCAATTTTCGTCAATACTTTTTCGATCAAAATCATATTTGTAGCTATTACACAAAAAGCGAGATTTATGTGCATACCCTTTCATACTAGTTACGAGTTTCTCACGTCACTCAAAAAAGAAATAGTATATTCAATTATTGGTTTCAATAAATAATTTATATGTGCAATGTAAATTCGTTTCAATATACAGAGTACGTAAACAATAAGTAATTTTATTGTAACCACTATGTGAGGTACATAATAATATTATGAATAAAATTATATTCTTTTCATTGATAAAATGCATAATATATATTTCCTTAATACTTATACCATAAATAGTTTCAAATTATTGGTCCATGTATTTGGCAATGCGGCAATACCGGGTTAGATATTTATACCCGATTATGGAATATTAATAGTAAAAACCTTACAATTGATTTCTCATTACCTGAGCATTAAATATAAACCATACATGGTGCATATTAGAGGGTAACGTGACTTCGAATAGGACACGTTTGTTTTTTGAAACGCATCTGAAAACATTTTTGTGTTGTATTCTAATAAAATAAAGAGTTTGTTTTCAAAAAAAAATAAAATAAAGAGTTTTCAAGAGAAGTTTACATCATTTTATAAATAAAGAAAAAATTGAACCCATATATATATATATATATATATATATATATATATATATATATATATATATATATATATATATATATATATATATATATATA
>NC_044927.1:5820360-5827878 GCF_003576645.1 Ipomoea triloba | reverse complement strand
ATATATATATATATATATATATATATATATATATATATATATATATATATATATATATATATATATATATATACACGGTCAAATTCCAGTGCAATCATGTCTTTACGTGCGACCGATGCGGCTGCACCATTAGTTATGCAAAGAACTCTCAGGTGAAAAATGGGGTTAGGAAACGCACAACAAAGAAATGCACTAATGCACCAATATAGGGGATGATTCACATGCGAAAGAACTCTCAGGTGAAAAATGGGATGAGATCTTAGCTGTTGATATAATCTAGATCAACTGCCCGGAATGAAAGAAAATTAAAAAAAAAAACGCACTTTCTGGGCAGTTTTCAAAGTTATGCATATTAAGTTCAATGTTATGCACCTAAAGGTTGAAAATTATGCACATTACAGTGCAAACTTATGCACCTTACAGTGAGAAGTTGTACATTTAAGCTGGAAAGTGATGCACTTAAGCTTTAAACTTATGCACTAGAGCCTAGAAGTCGTTTATTCATAAGGAAAAAAAAAAAACTTTGCACCTTAGGAGTTACATTCATGCACCTTAAGCTAGAAAGTGATGCACCTTAAAAGTTAAACCCATGCACCTAGAGTCTGAAAGTCATTATTCATAAGGAAAAAAAGTTGTGCTCCTTAATAGTTAAATTCATGCCGCTTAAGCTTTAAACTTTTTTTTTTTAATACAATTGACCCTATTACACTGTAGTATTTGTTCATCTATCCCAACTTATTGAAGCACAAAGAGTCAATACCGCTTAAGTTTAAGCTTTAAACTTATGCACAATTCAAAAAGTCATTATTCAAAGGAAAAAAAGTTGTGCACCTTAAGTTGAAAAGTGATGCATCTTAAACTTTAAACTTATGGACCTAGAATCCAAAAAGTAGTTATTCACAAGGAAAGAAAGTTGTGCACCTTAAGCTGAAAAGTGATGCACCTAACGAAAAAAAAAACTTATACAAAATTACCATAATGTCATTGTGTTTTTGTTTTTTATTTTTATTTTTCTTCATTCTTGATTGTTGATTTTGGCTAGACCAATAGCTGATATTTCACCTCATTTTACCCGAGAGCTCCTTCACATTTGATATCTAGTGTGTGTGTGTGTATAGATCATGGTCACATGAGAACCTTCTTCCACGTAAAAAAAAAATATATGTATATCTATATATACATGTGAGAACTGTTGCCCAGGAGAGAACTAGGAACTAATTCATGCTTATTACAATCTAAAAAGATCAATGTGCCATATATAATTTTTTTTTTTTAAAACACAATGATATTTTTGTAAATAATTAATTTTTTTTGTACTTTTAGTGTATAGTAGTTTCTAAATATATAAATTTTGTATATTAGTTCTAAACTTAATATTATGAACAATTGAATTAAAAATAATTTCAGTGAAACCTCATTAACCGAACCAGACACATAAAATGGGACGGAGGGAGTATCAATTTAGCAAACATTAAATTTTAGGGTAACAATATAAAATTTTGATTCTTCATATATATATATGTGTGTGTGTGTGTGTGTGTGTGTGTATGTATATATATATCACTAATGATGAATCCAATATATTAAGTTTATGAACCCAATTTGCTCATCTCAACAACAAGCCAGTTTTTTACATTATTACCTTTAAATTTAATATTTATCAAATAGATATTTAACTGAATTGCCAAATTTAGAACAAAATCAATTGTCAATGGACCATTTATGGTCAAATTAAAAGTTGATACAATGATGATAATTGGTAAAGATCTTATAATCCAATTAAAAGTCGATGATAAAAATTGATAAATGTATAGTCGGATCATTCCTAGAATTAACTCCTTACATTAGGTATCTCAACTTATGTCGGATTAATTTAAATTCTCAAAATCCTTGTCAAGAGTGCGTGATGAGAAGGTAAATCAGGGGTCACCCCCATTAGTTCCAAGTTCCTACCATTAAATTAGTTGTACACTCTAGGCACAAGAGATTTAATTTCCACCCAACTCCTTTGATCGATTATGGTCTCTCAATGATTCCCAATAGTACGTACTAGTGAGATTCGAACTACGACATTACTATTGGAGCAAGATTTTAAAATGAGCCTACCAGAGGTGCAATTTTATATTTTATATTTTGGTGAGAAATGCGTGATAGAGCATGTAGCGAGGGCCTAGCGTGGAACTGTGGAAGATCATATATGTAAGAAGAGAACTTGTTAGTTGTTACTTGTTACCCGAAAGGAGGGTGCAAAACGAGGTAAAAAAAACTCACCATCTGAGTTAAGGTTTTAACTTTCATCTTCAACATTATATTGTATTATTAACCCTGGCCAGCTGGTATACGAATGGTAACTTGAAAAAGTTGCCGTATAGTACAAGCTCGATCTGATTTTTCAAATTCATAGTGAGAGAGAGAGAGAGAGAGAGAGAAAAGTAAGAAGAATTGTGAGCTTATAATTCGAGGAAATAAATTAAAGAACGTGAGAGATCGATGAGAGGCAGTGACAAAGACGGGTGAGGCAGGTAGAAGCCAAGTTAAGCTACTGAAACATCTAACTCAACTCCACTTAATGGGAATGTCATAAATAGAATAGATCACCATTTCATTGTCTTTGATCCAATATAAGCTTTTATCAAACTCTTTCCATGTTTTTGTCCTTTGGGCCTATCCAAACACCATGTCTACCCTATCTCTATTCATCTGTCAGTAGATTGTATGCCACCTTTCTTTCTTTCTACCTCCAATGATGCACTACTATATGGTTAGTTAGATACTTTTCTACTTTATTGTCGGGTTTAGTTTCTATTATCTTTGTTTCTTAGTTTATTTTTATCTACTATTCCATTCAGATTGTTTAATAATTTTCGTGCAATTCCATCATCTACTTTTGAATATTGAAATAATGTGAAAGAATCACGACAAAAAATAAAGACACTATCGTCGTTCATACATTGAGTTTAATGTGAAATCTGAATACACACACACATATATATATAGGATTAGGAACCAGGACAAAGTATTCTTCCTGTGAAAAATAGAGTGAAACAACAATCATAGATCTGTCTCGATCCAACGGCACACAGTTAGAGGGCGCCTTTAATTTTTAAAACGACAATAAGGGCTTTATGGTCTTTTTCTTACTTTAATTTCCATAACTGCTTTTGTTAAGCATCTTCAATTCTACTCAACAGAATCTTCACCATTGTTTCATTTTCAAAGCTCTATTTACTTTTCACACAAATAAGTTTCAATTTTCTTCGCGTATCAATTACAGATAATACGCACTTGTAGACAGAAAAATATGCACTCGAAGGCTAAAAATATGCACTTAGAGGCTAAAAATAAAAGGCATTGACTGTGTTTTTTTTATTTGAACACTTTCTCTTTTGAATTCATAGAGTTCATTATGAAATACACATTCAATAGGTTATACAACATCTTGTAATACATTTCATGTCCAAAACAATATAATCAATTTGTTCTATGTAGTTTTGATTCATTATCACGATAATATGCACTTGTAGCTAGGCAGGAAAATATGCACTCGAAGGCAAAGACATGCACTCAAAGGCAAAAAATAAAAGCGTTGATTGCTTTTTAATTTTTTGAATTGATATTCTTCATTATGAAATACATACACATGCATTAGTAGCTTCTATAACATCTTGTACAACATTTTATGTTCAAAACAACATAATAAATATATTCCATGAAGGTTTGTTTCGTTAGCAAGATAATATGTACTTGTAGGCACAAAAATGTGCACTTGTAGGTACAAAAATGTGTACCGATGGCACAAAAATATGCACTAGAGGACACATTTCGAAGGTGAATAAATGTGCACTCAAAGATAAATTGATGTGCACGTACTCAAAGACCAAAAAAAAAAAGTGCACTCAAATCCTTTGCTTGATTTCTTATTTTTATAACTTTTTTGCCCATTATTTTTTAAAATTTAACTACTTACTTTCTCAACCAAATGAAACACAAAGAGCCAATATTGACTACAAAGTTTTTGACAATTTTGACTGCTTTTTAATTTATAATGATATTCTTTTGGTATATTATGCTTGATTTTAGGTATTTTAATTTTGGTAGGATTGGATATTTCATTTGTTCAACGTTTGTTATAGTCTAGTTGTTTACTTTGCAATCGTTTTCTTCCTTTTTTCCTAAGCATGGAGTACGTTAATGGAGGTATATTTTTGTCTATTTTTTAAAAAAATTTCGTTGATCGGTTATACTGTGTTGCGTAGGCCTATGCATCCGTGTTTGGTGTCATGTGCCGTCTTTGATTACCTTTACGTTCGTTAGTGTTGGGGTGTTGCGTTTTTCGAATTGTGTTTTACTATAGTCGTTTTTTTATGTTCTCAATGTGAAAACATAGTGCACTTTAATGGAAGTATGTTTTGAGTTTGGGTTTTTTTTCCCGTTGTTTGGCAATGTTGTGTTGCGTAATTGTGTGCATGTGTGATTGGTGCCGTGTTGCATTTTTCAAAAGTCGCTTTATTGTATTCGATTTTTATGTTCATCAGTGTGTGCATGTGCGTATTGTGGCGTGTGCACTCTTGTTTTGTCATCTTTCCGTTAATTTTTTTGTGTGATTTTTTTGTTGGGTTGGTTTTATAGGATAGTTTTGTAATATAATTGTAGTCATTTTCTTTTTAATGTCGCTGTTTTGTTGTTTTTTCGTTTTTTCTTTCCTTTTTTTTTTTTCACATCTATGCAGACAACAATGTTTATGTTATATGTTAGTCTGTATGTGCACACTTCTTGTTTACTAGTCCGTACAAAGATACTACTTTTGCTCAAATACATTTCAATTATAGGTATTTGATTCTAATTTTGAACCTTTGAAAGTGCTTGGGAGGGGGTGGGGGGGGGGGGACCACTCTAACCTCTCCAATTTGGATAAATTGTAGTTGAAAATTGAAATGGTTGGTATAGTGGTCAATCCAATGACCATTACTGTACAATTACTCAATTAGAGGACTAGTACAAGTTTGGGAGAAGTAGAATTGGCATGGAGTGGCCTAATCATTTTAGTATCACAGCTACTACATTAATTATCCCATTCTCATAATTAATTTTCCCCATAAAAAACGATATTGAGAATGGTTGGTCCTAATCAAGTAAGAATCTATAAGGGCAAGAGTGGGGAAAGGGTTGAATAGAGTTGGTTCACTGGTTGAATAGAGTTATCAAATAAAAATTCAAGCACATAAGAGAATTAAGAACCAACTAGAGGCGTCCATTTAAAAATATTTAACAACTTTAAAGTAGGGAGAGAAAGAAAAAATTATAACATTTTCGTAAATCATTTAAAATTTAAGTGCAAGTAATAACACTATGGGCTTCACTTAGCAATACAATTGAATGCATCACATGATATGTATAGATGCAGTGAAATTGTCTGCCTTTTAATTACAACTTATAGTTTAATTTTATTTATTAATTTAGGTTTTGTTTATGGTTTAATTTTTTATGAACATATATTACATTGTAACAGAGTCATAGTACTCCAAAAAAAATTTTTAAATTTGGTTTAGAAGTTCACCTTAGAGTTTAGTAGTTATTATTTGCCTTTAGAATGCACCTAGTAATAATATAAAGTACATTGAGCAAGTAAGCAACAATATTAAGTGTACTTAAAGTTTTTATCATTAATAGCACCAAATGTGAAAGTTAATTGCAGCTAGGATTCACCTTTTAAACTTTATCGTTTACTTGTTTCTATTTGGTTTAAGGATTCACTTTTTACTATTTAAGAGTTTTATTTTTTTGTTTAACTTTGGATTTAGTTTTCCGGATTTATCAACAGATACAATCTGTAGTTTTTTTTTTTTTTTTTTTGAGTACTTGTAGGTTTTTTTTTTTTAATAAAGAAGCTAATTCATTAAAGTTTTACTTAGTTGCACTGTACTCTATAGTGATGTTACTAGCACTTTAAAGTTAAGTTATTTACAAAAAATGCCGTTATAATTTTTTTTTTTTTTTTACTATAATTGCTTATGATCTGTTAGATTTTTTTCAGATGGACGGCTCCATTATATATGTGTGTGTGTGTAGGTTTAATTTCAAATGAAAACCTCTATTAACATGTGGACCTGTGTACCATTGTGCATCGTTGCTCTTGCTTGATAATGTAGTTTATAATTTTTTTTTTTTACCTAGTAAATGTACATCATTGCACCACTGAACCATATCACTGCACCATTCCAAACATCTTAACCGTCTGATCTCTCATCTAAACAGTAGATAGGAGTTTGTAAGTCCACACCCAAACATAGGTTCTCACCTGAAATGAGGGTGAATGGCGTTGGCAGCTCAGCAACAATGGCGTCAGTGGTGGAGTCTACGGTGGAGGCAATGGAGTGTGGCAATGGCGGTGACGATGGAGCCATGCAATGGCAGTCATAGTGGAGACTTCGTCATCGCTGACGTGGAGAAGGAGTAGTGGCGATGGCGACGATGGAGCTTTTGATCGGAGCGACTGAGCGGCGTGTACGGTGAGAAGCAGAGAGGAGGAGTTTTATTTAATTTTTCGCGACTGTTCTATTAAGTTTGCGCGACCGTTCTGAGAGGAATGGTCGCGGAAACTAATATTTAATTTTTTTTAATACAAGTAGTTTTTGCGACTGTTTGTTGAAGAAACAATCGCGAAAACTAATCGCTTTTTTTTTTTTTTTCCAGAAACGGTCATGGATTTTTAAGAAGGGTTGTCAAAACTCAAAAGTAAGTCTTTATTTATTTTTGTACTAGTGTTACCTATTTTATACCTTTACCATTAATTACTTTACTATATAAATAGCCCTGTCAACTTTACGTAACATATAATCAAATATCATTATTTTTCTATGCATCTTTTTCTTCTTTACCACCTAGCATTCTCTTCTTCATCGTACATATAATCTGATCTCTCCATCTCTCCATCATGTGCGATATGTTCAGCCTGTTTTTTGTTTTTGTTGTTTTTTTTTTTGGGTGCAACAATGAGAGCCTAAGTGGATTCTAAACTACATTCTAGCCGTTCATGAAGATTGGAGAGACTCCAATAACAACATCTAATAATAACATATTTCTAAAATTGTCTAGTGGATGATCTAACATGACCATTCCGCAATCGTAGGGCTGTTAACGAACCGAACATAAACGAACGGAGGTTGTTCGTGTTCTTTTGTTAAGGATTTTGGGGTGTTCGTGTTCGTGTTCGTTTGTTAAGGTTTTTGAAAATCCTGTTCGTGTTTGTTTGTTAAGCATTCGTTAGTGTTTGTTAACGTTCGCGAACGTGTTCGTTAACGTTAACGAACGCGTTCGTAAACGTTAACAAACACGTTCACAAACATGTTCATTTACGTTCATGAACACGTTCGTGAATACTTAATAACCAAACACCTGCACATGTTCATGAACACTCGTGAACAATAAATAATCTACGTTCACGTCCTCACGAACAATTATATATATATATATATATATATATATATATATATATATATATATATATATATATATATA